>NC_069501.1:87795919-88095919 GCF_027579735.1 Bombina bombina
GGAGGAACTCTGAGTACTTTGTACTTAAGAGCGGAGTAACAACTATAATCTTTACACCTTGGATGCAAGCACGGCTGTGGTAAGTAAGACTTGCGCAAGTGAAGAACCACACAAAGATCTCTAGCTGCTTGAGACTCGCAGTGCACAGCGGGTCTCAGCAGGAGAAGAGCAGCCGCAAAAGAAGTCAAAAGCAGGTGAGCGAGCATATACACATTAGAAGTTCCCTGCTGAAGACAGTTAAAGAGGTGAGAAATCATCTGAACACTAACGGCTGAAGTATATAAAGCATAAGGGAGCTACCTCCCATAATTTACAAAAACTGCTATCACTACTTACTCTGGTATAACACATCGCTCCAGATCACTCAATTGTAAAAAACACCTACACCGATTATCTGTTAGAAGCAGAGACTTGAACATGCTTTTTTGAAAGCACCTGCACCTATATCTGTGAAAAAAAGTAAACAAAGAAAGAACTGTTCGCATCTGAATAACGGAACAGCCTGCAGGCTGAACACATATGAGACTATACTGCTGTCATAGATCACAGCCCTTCTATTTGAATATTCAAGGTCATTGATTTGTATTAGCAAACTGTTTAGAAAGTGAACAGTCACTGAGGCAAGGATTTTAGAATTGTTATTTGTATCAAATATATTTTATAAGAGGTTATTGAACACTTAAGGGTATTAATTTGTATTTGCAAACTGTTTAGAAAGGTAAGTCACAGAGACAAGAATTTTAGAAGAAATTGTTATGTTTATCAAACGTATTTTATAAGAAGTTATTTAAAAGCTGACAGTCAGTTATCTTATTTTATTGTATTGAATTTTAGAATAAACTGTAGTATGAATGCTTGATTAATTAAATTTGAGAGTATATATATTGGTCTATTAGAACGAATATTATCATAAGTATTGACATTAAAATTGGTTGAAAATTTGACTAAAACCACAGAGTGGAAATCAGTTTGTTTAATAAGATATTGTGTTGTTCATGATTTAGTTTTTAACCAAGAAGATAGTTTGAGAATATTCCCTCATTAAACACATTATATTACCTTAGTTACCCAACTGCTTTGTAGCGGCATCCACCCATACTGTCATTTTAAACTATACATGACTAAATATTTAATGATTACATTTAAATTTTGAGTTTAGTGTCTCCTTAACAATAAATTAAATGCTTTTTGTAACAACCTAAAACCAAAATTCAGCATCCATACCATGAATTTACACTATACGGCCAAAAGTATGTCACCTGGCCATCAAACCTATAATGAGCTTGCTGGTCATCCTATAACAAAATCATGGTCATTAATATGGAGTTAAACCCCACCACAACTTTGCGGCTATAACAGCTACCACTCTTCTGGAAAAGCATTCTACAAGATTTTGGAGTGTGTCTGTAGGAAATTAGCCAAAAGAGCATTTGTGAGGTCAGGCACTGATGTTGGATGAGGTCTGGATCATAACCGGTGTTCCAATTCATCCCAAAGGTGTTAAATGGGGCTGATATCAGGTTCTGTGCCGGCCACTCAAGTTCCTCCACACCAAACAAGTCAATCTATATGTTAATGAACCTGGCTTTGTGCACAGGGACACACAGTCATGCTGGAATAGGAAAGTGCCTTCCCCAAATTGTAGCCACAAAGTTGGAAGCACCCAATTGTCTAAAATGCCTTTGTATCCATTAGCATTAAGATGACCTTTCACGCGAACTAAAGGGCCTAAACCATAATTTCTCTTTCACCAAACTCTACTGTATGCACTATACATTCTGGTAGGTAGCGTTCTCCTGGCATCTGCCACACCCAGATTCTTCCATCAGAGACCGTCAGATAATGAAACGCGATTCACTCCAGAGAACAAATTTCCACTACTCGAGAGTCCAGTGGGGACGCGCTTTACACCACTACAGCAGACGCTTGTCATGATGTGATGCTTGTGTACAGCTGCTGGCCAAGCTTTTGACGCACAGTTCTTGTGCTGATGTAGATTCCAGCAGCAGTTTGGAACTCTGTAGCGAGTGATGTAACAGATGACAGGTGATTTTTATGCACTTCAGCACCTGGCAGCCCCGCAAGTTAGTGTGGTGTACCACTTGAGCAAGAGTTTATCAAGCGCAAGGAGAATTATCTGGGTACTTCCCCTATAGGTTTGCTCAGCTAGTCTTTAAAGAAGCACATCTGTGCGCTTAAGTTTAAGCGTCATCCACCTACTTGATATGCGCATGCGCTTTTTTTTTTAATTATTTATTTATTTAATTTGTTTTTTTAACGGCTGGATTTTCAATTGGACAAGGTAAAACCGTCAACGAGCCTGCAAAAAAAAAAAACAAAAAAAAAAACCACAGGTCTAATTTGTAAAGCCGCTAACTTTGTTTACAATAAGATTGATAAAAATGTATTAAACTCCTATTGATTTGAAACAAAGAAGGGAATACTAGATCGACATGAAGGTAAGTTTACCTTCACTTTAAATAAAATATCTCCATCGTGTTTGCTGCACCATTTATCAATAGCCAAACTCCGAACACCACCTGCCTCGTTTTGGAGGAGACAATCTGGGATGGAGTCTAGCAACAGTCATTATGTTAAGTTGCAGTTTTCCTGTTAAAAGACAGTTAAGGGAAACTATGAAGCAGAGTTAGCCTTGATAAGCCTGCAATGTGCTTTTTCCTGCTCGGAGGGGGGAGGGGGGAGGGGGAAAATAAATAATTAAAGCATTTTGCAACAATGTACTATTCCTTAACTAAATATTTTACGGTCCCTTTAAAAGAGGCTTTGCGAATATACAATTAGTTCCTAAATATGTACAAATATTGCAGGTTCTATTTGAGCATTTCTCTGGTCATTTTAAAGTGAACATTATTCCTGGTTGTAAGATCTGCTCATTTCCTAGATGGGGTCATGAGAATCCGTGTGATTCACTGGAGTTCATGGGTTTGTCAGCTGACAGAGATATACAGATAAAGTCTTTATTATGAAACCAAATCATCTAAGCATATTCTTTCATGTGTTGAGACACGTAACACATTAATATTCTTTGTCTGTTTATTTTTTTAATTTTATATGTTTTTTTAACAAAGTATATATATATATATATATAATCTTATGATACCAGTTTGTCCTGTTTTGTTTTGTTACCCAATTCGAATAGTTAACCCCTTCAGCGATATCACATCCAGGTGAGGACATGGGTTTTTCCGTTTAGTGCTCTGCATTATAGCACCAAATTCATAGTGTGGTTTCCCTGAACTGAAGAAACAGGGAAGGAAATGTTCAAACTGTTCTGGTTGTTTGGTTCCAAAATGACAGCATAAATAAGGGAGATCCCCGATTATCATCTTGTTCAGGGCTACCGCAGCTCTGTTTTGTAGATGATCCATTTATTAAGCCCATCTGGGAGTGTTTTTGTAATATAAAAAATGCTTATTATTTAATAACCTTGTGCTGATTTTCAGACTCCTAACCAAGCCACTGGCGAGACCGCGTTATTTCCAGTGACCAGAAGGGAGGAGGGAGGGTAAAAAAGAGCAGTCCTTCCACTTGCGGCCGGACCCGTGCTATTATAAACGAGAAAACCATTACCCTACCTGGAGCCTGTGTATCCTGAACCAGTAGCTGCTGTGGGTGATTACCCTACCTGGAGCCTGTTTAACCTGAACCGGTAGCTGCTGTGGGTGATTACCCTACCTGGAGCCTGTGTAATCTGAACCGGTAGCTGCTGTGGGCGATTACCCTACCTGGAGCCTGTGTAACCTGAACCAGTAGCTGCTGTGGGCGATTACCCTACCTGGAGCCTGTGTAACCTGAACCGGTAGCTGCTGTGGGCGATTACCCTACCTGGAGCCTGTGTAACCTGAACCAGTAGCTGCTGTGGGCGATTAGCCTACCTGGAGCCTGTGTAACCTGAACCGGTAGCTGCTGTGGGCGATTAGCCTACCTGGAGCCTGTGTAACCTGAACCGGTAGCTGCTGTGGGCGATTAGCCTACCTGGAGCCTGTGTAACCTGAACCGGTAGCTGCTGTGGGCGATTACCCTACCTGGAGCCTGTGTAACCTGAACCGGTAGCTGCTGTGGGCGATTACCCTACCTGGAGCCTGTGTAACCTGAACCAGTAGCTGCTGTGGGCGATTACCCTACCTGGAGCCTGTGTAACCTGAACCGGTAGCTGCTGTGGGCGATTACCCTACCTGGAGCCTGTGTAACCTGAACCGGTAGCTGCTGTGGGCGATTACCCTACCTGGAGCCTGTGTAACCTGAACCGGTAGCTGCTGTGGGCGATTACCCTACCTGGAGCCTGTGTAACCTGAACCGGTAGCTGCTGTGGGCGATTACCCTACCTGGAGCCTGTGTAACCTGAACCGGTAGCTGCTGTGGGCGATTACCCTACCTGGAGCCTGTGTAACCTGAACCGGTAGCTGCTCTGGGCGATTACTACTACCTGGAGTCAGTGAGCTAGGACACTGAAAATTCCCAGACTCTGTGAATCAGCAAAATTGAGTGCTGCCGGCTTTGCACTGAAATAGTTTGGAGCTGCATATTACAGTACTGCACTAGGAGGCGCCTTCTGTTTTTCATAATAAATTGTTTAACCGTTACAAAAAAAGCACTGCCTACTCAGATGACTTGGCAATCTATGATCCCTTATTTGCACCTCATGCTGTAGCGGCTTCATTACCACATAAAGCAGACATGTGACCAACCTTATGTATAGGTCAAAGTAGAAAAAATCTAAAAAATGTCATCCAGTTTCTATTTTTTAATCTATTTCAATAGGCCGTGAAATCACAAGGTCCCAGATGGCATGCGGCAAATTCCAACTGGCAACATCCGATGAGGAAGACAGAGGGTTACATTTAGCAGCAATCTGAACATATCCAAGTTCCTTAAAGGTAAAAAATCTACCAAACCATCCCAGGGATTATTCTTACTGTTTATTTGTAACACAAAGGCAAATTCAGTAGAGCTGACTAAACATAGCAAATAGAGGAAAAGGAGGCCGGCCCTGATCCGAAGAGCTTACGATTATCATCAGACAGCTTTGTGTTATAAACATGAGAGCAACATTGTGAGACTATAGGAAAAAAAACCTGACTTTTTTTTTTTAGGTATGCATGGGTTAAATAGAATATATTTAAAGGACCCGTAAATACAGAAGATTTCCATAAACACATACATGATAAAAAGGCAATGTAATAGCACTTAGAGCGAAATTACATATGCGGCGCAGGCTTAAGCATAACTGCTGAAACCCGCGCCGCACGTAATTTCTTTTTTTTT
Source organism: Bombina bombina (assembly GCF_027579735.1). Lineage (NCBI taxonomy): Eukaryota > Metazoa > Chordata > Amphibia > Anura > Bombinatoridae > Bombina > Bombina bombina. Next base: position 87,801,206 of record NC_069501.1, read on the forward strand.
TTTTTAAATAATCTTTATTTGCACCAACTTTGTTAATACATAGTTTGAGAAAACCAAATGATAAATATTTTACAATGCTGATACGTTGCATCTCCAGTCATGATGTACATTTATGTTGGTTAGTTTTATATATATATATATATTTTTTTTTAACAAAACCAAAACTCACATATAACAAAAGAAAATAAAAATACAAAGACAGATCGCAAACTCTTATGATACGAAAATACAAATGCAGTGATTAAACATCCCAAAAAATATACAACATAAAAATGAAGCTCCACGTAAAGTGACATTAGTTTGATACATTCTTATCTTTAAGAGCAGTATCAAACTTCTCTAATTTCAATTTTTAATAATTCGCCTTATGGGATCCAGTATTTAACTCAGTTCAAATCAGCCAATAGGATTTCAGTAGCTCTCCTCCTATTGGCCGATTTGAATTTGAAGACTCAAATCAGCCAATAGGAATGCAAGGTACCCCATATTTAAACGCGTACCTTGAATTCAATCCTCAGTGTGCGGCGGTGATAGTACGTAGAGTATCTCCATGCTCCATGGCTCCGCCGGTCTTCAGTTCCGCCGTCTGCACCAGCTTGTTTCTGGAAGAAGATAGAAGATATCGCTGCTTGGAAGAAGACTTCACCGCCGGACTTCAGAAACCGTGAGTACCTATCTGGCGGTTAGACTTAAGCTTTTTTTTTTTTTTTTTTTTTTTTTTTGGAGGTTGTTTTGTTTTTTTCGATTAGGGATTTAATGTGCCTTAGAAAAAGAGCTGAATGCCCTTTTAAGGGCAATGCACATACAAATGGCCCTTTAGGGGCAATGGGTAGTTTAGGATTTTTTAGTGTTAGGTTTTTATATTTTGGTAGGTGGTGGGTTTTACTGTTAGAGGGGGGAACTTAGTATTTTTTAAGGTAAAATAGCTGTTTAACTTAGGTAGTTTATCATTAGATTAGGGGGTGTTTTTATTTTGGGGGCCTTTTTTATTTTCATAGGGATTAGGTTTAATTTTTTTATTTTTGATAATTTGGTTTATTATTTTATGTAATGCTAGAATTTTTTATTTTTTGTAATCTTAGAATAATTTAATCTTAATCTTTTTTTATTTTTAAGTTAGCTTTTTATTTTAATTGTTTGTAAGTTAGTATATTTTAATTTAGGTAATTAGGGTTTATTTAGGGGGTTTTAGGTTGGGGGCTTTAGTAATTTAGTTATTTTCATTGTGGGGGTTTGGCGGATTAGGGGTTAATAGATTTATTAGGTTTGTTGCGATGTGGGTTAATGGCGGATTAGGGGTTAATAGGTTAATTAAGTTTATTGTATGGTGGGTGATGGCGGTTTAGGGGTTAATAGTTTTAATAGGTTATTATTAAAATTAAGTTTATTAGGTATACAGCGTTGTGGGTTGGCGGATTAGGGGTTAATAGGTTAATTATATATTTTGCGATGTGGGGTTTGACGGATTAGGGGTTAATCTAGTTTATTAGTTATTGCGGTGGGGGGATGACAGTTGACAGGTAGATATTGCGCATGCGTTAGGTGTTACTATTTTCAGAGGGTTACGGTGCTCACATACTCGGCGCAAGTCTTGCTGCACCTGCCTATGTGTGGCGAGGTGAAAATGGAGTAAAATGTCTCCATTTTGGCAGCGTAAGTCCTTGCGCTGAATATGTGATACCGATTTGCAACACAGTTCTATGTTAGCTTATGGGAGTAAAAATTGGGGGCGACGGGTGAAATATATGCGCCGCATTTATATGCGGCGCTGTATATGTGATACCAAAATCGCATAAACCGGCGTCACCGACTTTTGCAATCTTGCCCTTAGTCTGAATTTTAAATGAGTAGTATATTTTTTTTCTGACAAAATTCCACTCCCCCCCTTGTATCATGTGACAGCCATCAGCCAATGGCAAAGGCATATACTTATATTCTGTGAACCCTTGCACATACATGCTCAATAGGAGCTGTGACTCAAAGTCTAAATTAAAAAATTGTTTAAAATTGCTGCTCTCTCTGAATCATGAAAGTTTAATTGTGGCTTGAGGGTCCTTTTTAAAGCACAAATAGTGACAACAACAAAATGGGCAAAATGTTGAGAGGGGGGTAATGTAGAAAAATGACCCACATCTGAAATAAAGTTGGGTTTATACGTAATTTGGATAGTGAAACAATTTATATAAATGTTGGCTTTGTACTCCACCACAATAGGTTTGAAATGAAGCAATCAAGATGTATGCAGACTTTAAATAGGGACAGTCTACAATAGAATTGTTATTGTTTTAAAAGATAGATAATCTCTTTATTACCCATTGCCCAGTTTTGAATAACCAAGAGTTATATTAATAGTATACATTTTACCTCTGTGATTACCTTGTATCTAAGCATCTTCTGACAGCACCCAGATCGCATGACTTTTTATTTATTAAATATTGACTTGCATTTAGTACTGCGTTGTGCTAAACCGTAAATAACTCCTCGGGCGTAAACACAATGTTATCTATATGGCCCACATGAACTAGAAGTCTTCTGTTGTGAAAATCTAATAAAAAAAGCATGCGATAAGAGGCTGTCTGTAGTGGCTTAGAATCTATCTTTTTAAATAACAATTTTGGTGTAGACTGTCCCTTTAAGCTTTAACTCAAGGGGTTTAACAAAAATACTGAAAGAGTGTTAAGAATGTCAACACTTTTCATAGGATTGAAAGTAATTGGATATCTAACAATCATAAATAAAATTATCACTTTTTAAAAAACGTGGTTGAATATCCTTAGAAGTGAATGAGTGAAGTCTAGAACCCATGGACAACACCAAAATATGGGTCTCCTCCTTAGCAATGCTCTTCGAGGACTCTGCTGCAGCCGTCTTAAAGGGACAGTCTAGTCCAAAATAAACATTATGGATTCATATAGGGCATGTCATTTTAAACAATTTTCCAATTTACTTTTATCACCATTTTTTGTTTTCTTGGTATTTTTAGTTGAAAGCTTACCTAGGAGGTTCCTATGCTAATTTCTTAGACCTTGAAGGCCGCCTCTTTTCAGAATGCATTTTAACAGTTTTTTTTACCACTAGAGGGTGTTAGTTCATGTGTTTCATATAGATAACACTGTGCTCATGAACATGAAGTTACCTGGGAGCCAGCACTGATTGGCTAAACTGCAAGTCTGTCAAAAGAACTGAAATAAAGGGGCAGTTTGCAGAGGCTTAGATACAAGATAATCACAGAGGTAAAACTTATATAAAAATAACTGTTGGTTATGCAAAACTGGGGAATGGGTAATAAAGGGATTATCTATCTTTTAAAACAATAAAAATTCTGGTGTAGACTGTCCCTTTAAGTTGTTGCTTGCCTGTGGGTATTTGTGCCTTCAGCAAGTCACATTCCTATTTAATTGGGTTGAATATATATATATATATATATATATATATATATATATATATATATATATATATATATATATATATATATATATATATATATATATATATATATATATATATATATATATATATATATTTTTTATTATTATTTTTTTTTTCTATTTTTTCTTACTGTTCTGGGAAAGGCTAATCTGGACTTCCTATTTTTGAGGCTTTCTGGTGTCTTACACCTTGTGATAAACACTCTGTATTTCATGGTCTTCTCCTCACTGTGCACTTAAACAATGAAACACCTATTTCCTGGGAGTGTCTTTCTAAATACCTTTAAATATGTAAAAAAGGGCTCTATGATCTCACTATACAAGACACAACTATATTTAGAAGATTAGAAAAGTATTCTTTAGTTCACTAATCATGTAACCGTTGCCGACAATCAATAGAAAAGCTAGCGCATGTACAGGCAGCATTTTGGACGCAAATTTTCTCAACTCTAGATTCTTAAAAAGGGAAAAGTCAACAGTCAAAGAGATAGATAACGCCTTTACTACCCATTCCCCAGCTTTGCGCAACCAACATTGTAATATTAGTGCACTTTATAACATTTAAACCTCTATTTCTGCCATTTTCTAAGCCACTACAGACAGCCTCTTATCACATGCTTTTGTACTAGCTTTTCACATCAAGAGACTGTTAATCCATGTAGCCCATAACCAGTTCTAAATAACAGAAAATGTTATAATATAGTATTAATCTGCCCCCACCTAGCTACTTCATAATGCCACAAATGTCTTTTGTCATTGTCTTACCAGATGTGTTCAGCTTGATCCTAGGATTGCACTGTTGCTCTGGAGCAGACTTAAAGTGAGTGTAAATTTTGATGCTAAAGTGCCCGGTTTTTAAAAATTTGATTAAAAACAGAGGCACTTTAATTCATCAAAATTTACATTTCACTCGTGTTGTGAAAATACTTACTTTTTAATCCTGACAGCCACTCCAGCTTCCCCGGATCGTCACAAGCCTCTTTCTACGTCAGAAATGACGGATCGGTCATCCTCCAATCACGGCTTTCCCTCCCCCGGGGAATCAGTGTCTGATTCAATGCCGTGATTGGAGGAAGCCGGATTCCTCATTTTAGACCCAGGAAGAGGTATTTTCACAACACGAGTGAAATGTAAATTTTGATGAATTAAAGTGCCCCTGTTTTTAATCGAATTTTTAAAAACTGGGCACTTTTATCATCAAAATTTACATTCACTTTAAATTATGTGTTTAACCTCTTTGCAGGCAATAGTGAAATAATAAAATGATTTAATGCATTTTCGGTTTCATTTTTATTTCCCCTTTAATTGCTAAAATTCAGGGAATGTTATTAAGTTACAAAATAATAGCTATAAAACGTTTATTTTCTCCTGCAGGTATAGAAAATGTATATGAACAGGGACTATTACAAAACATCTTGGGTAAAATAAATGTGTGCAGACCTGTGAAACCAGCAATGTGACATCTCGGGCAGGTTATGACAAGCAAGACCTTCAGGCAAGGTGCCATTACTTACACCGCAGAGGCAAAAGGAAGGGACATTCTTGGCTCCCACAAACATTCTGTAAATAATTTGCCAATGTGTCTGCTTTGGACAAATACATTCAAGTTTAGGGTGTAAGCATTTGTCTTTTTATTTATTCCTCCAAATTTACTGTAATGCCACATAGAGGGAAAAAAAGAATGTTTATTCTACTTGTGTAAGCTAATTTAGACATGAGTCTTGCACAGGGTAATAAAACAAAGAACTGCAGGCTACGGATGTCACAGCAGGATATACAAGTGACGAAGCACAGTGCCACCAAACAAAAGCTAACAGATAAAGTCCTGAAATGGACATCTGGCATTTCTCCCTATGAATAGTGTATACCTGCAATTAAAAGGATATTATAGGAAAAATAAAACACTCTATTGTGAGCAGAAGGAGTTAAAGGGACATGAAACCCAAAATGTTTCTTTCATGATTCAGATAGAGAACACAATTTTAAACAACTTTCTAATTTACTTCTATTATCTAATTTGTTTCATTCTCTTGGTATCATTTGTTTAAGGGGCAGCAATGAACTACTGGTTTCTAACTGAACACATGAGTGAGCCAATCACAATCAACATATATATGCAGCCACCATTCAAAAGCTAGAACCTAGGTCCTCTGCTGATCCTGAACTTACCGAGATAAACCTTTCAGAAAAGGATAACAAGAGAAAGAAGCAAATTAAAAAATAGTAGTAAATTGGAAAGTTGTTTAAAATTACATTCTCTATCTGAAACATGGAAGAAACATTTTGGGTTTCATGTCCCTTGGCCCTTCAGAAGTTTTGGAACTAGTATTACATTTTCCATGATGCTTAGCCAGCATAACAGCTGACTGAGCATCATGGGAAATGTAGTTCCAAAACCTCTGGAGGGTCAAGTTTGAGGATGTCTGTTTTAAACAGTCAAAGTTGCACTCTCAAAAGACCCTTATTCTGCTCAGGATGAGGATACAGCCAATGGCTCGAGCATACCCATGTATGCCTGCTTCTGATTTGCTGAACAGCTGCATCTTGATCTGGAGTGGCAACTGTGACTATATTACTTAAAGGGAGTGCTTATTGCAAAAGCCTGAATGTAACATTTGTGGTGTGTGTGTGAGATATATACATACATATATACATACATACACAGATATATATAGATATATATATTATTTTGATTGGACTCAAATCACTTAACAAATGTTATATTAACATTTAAAAAAAAATTATATATATACACACACACACTCACACATACATATTTGAATACATCTACTACGTGTTGCCTATAGCTATAATTTAAATGTTTAGCAGCAGAGAGACTGAGCACATTACACCCAGTTCTCGCCTATATTACTGTAGAGCATCCTATTGAGAAATCTTACAACATGCCAAATGTCATGTTCTGAAAAATGTGCCCAAAAGGCAGAATTTAAAGTAGAAGCGTAAGCTCTGAATTAGGTGCGTAATCAAAATAATTGCAACCAATACGTATTTAAAGACAAGGGTGACTATTGGTAAATAATTATCACGTACGTTCAGTTTGCATTTTCCATAACAACTTTTATGTGATTTCATAATTCTATCGCCATTAAAGGGACATGAAACCCAAAAAAAATTTCTTTCATGGTTCAGATAGAGAATACAATTATAAACAACTATCTAATTTACTTCTATTATCTAATTTGTTTCATTCTCTTGGTATTATTTGCGGAAGTAACAGCAATGCTCTACTGGTTTCTAACTGAAGACATGGGTGAGCCAATAACAATCTGTATATATATTCAGCCACCAATCAGCAGCTAGAATCTAGGTTCTTTGCTGCTCCTGAGCTTGCCTAGAAAAACATTTCAGCAAAGGATAACAAGAGAAGGAAGAAAATTAAATAAAAGAACTAAATTGGAAAGTTGTTTAAAAACAGAATTTATGCTTACCTGATAAATTACTTTCTCCAACGGTGTGTCCGGTCCACGGCGTCATCCATAACTTGTGGGAATATTCTCTTCCCCAACAGGAAATGGCAAAGAGCACAGCAAAAGCTGTCCATATAGTCCCTCCTAGGCTCCGCCCACCCCAGTCATTCGACCGACGGACAGGAGAAAAAACAGGAGAAACCATAAGGTGCCGTGGTGACTGTAGTTAAAGAAAGAAATTCATCAAACCTGATTAAAAAACCAGGGCGGGCCGTGGACCGGACACACCGTTGGAGAAAGTAATTTATCAGGTAAGCATAAATTCTGTTTTCTCCAACATTGGTGTGTCCGGTCCACGGCGTCATCCATAACTTGTGGGAACCAATACCAAAGCTTTAGGACACGGATGAAGGGAGGGAGCCAATCAGGTTACCTAAACAGAAGGCACCACGGCTTGCAAAACCTTTCTCCCAAAAATAGCCTCCGAAGAAGCAAAAGTATCAAATTTGTAAAATTTGGCAAAAGTGTGCAGGGAAGACCAAGTAGCTGCCTTACATATCTGATCAACAGAAGCCTCGTTCTTGAAGGCCCATGTGGAAGCCACAGCCCTAGTAGAGTGAGCTGTGATGCGTTCAGGAGGCTGCCGTCCGGCAGTCTCGTAAGCCAATCGGATGATGCTTTTTAGCCAAAAGGAAAGAGAGGTAGCAGTAGCTTTTTGACCTCTCCTCTTGCCAGAATAAACGACAAACAGAGAAGACGTTTGTCTGAAATCCTTTGTTGCTTCTAAATAGAACTTTAAAGCACGAACTACATCTAAATTGTGTAACAAACGTTCCTTCTTTGAAACTGGATTCGGACACAAAGAAGGCACAACTATTTCCTGGTTAATATTCTTGTTGGAAACAACCTTTGGAAGGAAACCAGGTTTAGTACGCAAAACAACCTTATCTGAATGGAACACCAGATAGGGCGGATTACACTGCAAAGCAGATAACAAAGAAACTCTTCTAGCAGAAGAAATAGCAACCAAAAACAGAACTTTCCAAGATAACATCTTGATATCTATGGAATGTAGAGGTTCAAACGGAACCCCTTGAAGAACTGAAAGAACTAAATTCAGACTCCAGGGAGGAGTCAAAGGTCTGTAAACAGGCTTGATCCTGACCAAAGCCTGAACAAAAGCTTGAACATCAGGCACAGCTGCCAGTCGTTTGTAACAAGACAGATAAAGCAGAAATCTGTCCATTTAGAGAACTCGCTGATAATCCCTTATCCAAACCTTCTTGGAGAAAGGAAAGGATCCTAGGAATTTTGATCTTACTCCATGAGAATCCCTTGGATTCACACCAACAGATATATCTTTTCCATATTTTATGGTAAATTTTTCTAGTTACAGGTTTTCTGGCTTGTACCAGAGTATCTATTACAGAATCCGAAAACCCACGCTTAGATAAAATCAAGCGTTCAAATTCCAAGCCGTTAGCTGGAGGGAAACTAGATTTGGATGTTCGAATGGACCTTGTACTAGAAGATCCTGTCTCAAAGGTAGCTTCCATGGTGGAGCCGATGACATTCACCAGGTCTGCATACCAAGTCCTGCGTGGCCACGCAGGAGCTATCAAGATCACCGAGGCCCTCTCCTGCTTGATCCTGGCTACCAGCCTGGGAATGAGAGGAAACGGTGGAAACACATAAGCTAGGTTGAAGGTCCAAGGCGCTACTAATGCATCCACTAGAGTCGCCTTGGGATCCCTGGATCTGGACCCGTAGCAAGGAACCTTGAAGTTCTGACGAGACGCCATCAGATCCATGTCTGGAATGCCCCATAATTGAGTCAACTGGGCAAATATCTCCGGGTGGAGTTCCCACTCCCCCGGATGGAATGTCTGACGACTCAGATAATCCGCCTCCCAGTTTTCCACTCCTGGGATGTGGATCGCAGATAGGTGGCAGGAGTGATCCTCCGCCCATTTTATGATTTTGGTCACTTCTCTCATCGCCAGGGAACTCCTTGTTCCCCCCTGATGGTTGATGTAAGCAACAGTCGTCATGTTGTCTGATTGGAATCTTATGAATCTGGCCTTTGCTAGTTGAGGCCAAGCCCTGAGAGTATTAAATATCGCTCTCCGTTCCAGAATGTTTATCGGGAGAAGAGACTCTTCCCGAGACCATAGCCCCTGAGCTTTCAGGGAGTCCCAGACCGCGCCCCAGCCCACTAGACTGGCGTCGGTCGTGACGATGACCCACTCTGGTCTGCGGAAGCTCATTCCCTGCGACAGGAGATCCTGGGTTAGCCACCAACGGAGTGAGTCTCTGGTCTTCTGATCTACTTGGATCACTTGAGACAAGTCTGTATAGTCCCCATTCCACTGTTTCAGCATGCACAGTTGTAATGGTCTTAGATGAATTCGCGCAAAAGGAACTATGTCCATTGCTGCAACCATCAACCCTACTACTTCCATGCACTGAGCTATGGAAGGTCGTGAAACAGAGTGAAGAACTTGACAAGCGTTTAGAAGTTTTGACTTTCTGACATCTGTCAGGAAAATACTCATTTCTAAAGAATCTATTATTGTCCCCAAGAAAGGAACTCTTGTCGACGGAGACAGGGAACTTTTTTCTATGTTCACTTTCCATCCGTGAGATTTGAGAAAGGCCATAACGATGTCTGTGTGAGCCTTTGCCTTTGAAAGAGACGACGCTTGTATCAGAATGTCGTCCAAGTAAGGTGCCACTGCAATGCCCCTTGGTCTTAGAACTGCTAGAAGGGACCCGAGTACCTTTGTGAAAATCCTTGGAGCAGTGGCTAGCCCGAATGGGAGAGCCACAAACTGGTAATGTTTGTCCAGAAAGGCGAACCTTAGGAACTGATGATGATGATCTTTGTGGATAGGAATATGTAGATACGCATCCTTTAGATCCACGGTAGTCATAAATTGACCCTCCTGGATTGTAGGTAAAATCGTTCGAATAGTTTCCATTTTGAACGATGGCACTCTGAGAAATTTGTTTAGGATCTTTAAATCCAGAATTGGTCTGAAAGTTCCCTCTTTTTGAGTAAAAACCCATTCCTTGTTCCACGGTTGGAACTGGGTGTATTACTCCCATTTTTAACAGGTCTTCTACACAATGTAAGAATGCCTGTCTCTTTATTTGGTTTGAAGATAATTGAGACATGTGGAACCTTCCACTTGGGGGCAGTTCCTTGAATTCCAGAAGATAACCCTGAGAAACTATTTCTAGTGCCCAGGGGTCCTGAACATCTCTTGCCCAAGCCTGAGCAAAAAGAGAAAGTCTGAATGTTTGGTAGGTTTAGACTGTCTAGCTGGTGGGGAATCAAGCACACCTGAAGTAAACTTTATCCCAAAGTTTAAAGAGTTATAGTTAGTTGTAGTAGGTGGCGCAAAACAAGTTGCTATTCCCAATGTGTCTTACTATAAATATGTGTGATAATATGTGGGCTCAATATATGTTAATGTTTTGATGAGTCCTAATTTTATATTCTCTTTTGGAAAAAATGGATGTCGAAACTATTTAAGAAATAAATATGATCCCTTATTTGATTATGGTAAATTTACCCAATAGTAGTGATGCTAAAAGTACAGTTAAACAAAAATTATTACAATTCCTTCAAAGTGTAAAAAATGACACCGGTGTCTCTATGTATAAAAATGTACATAATATATAAAAAATAAATTAAATTAAAATAATAACGTTGAAATCTTATAATTTATACAGTTTTGGGTTTATCACAAATTGTAATTTCTAACAGATTGTTTGTAGATACAATTTTATAGTGGATAAAACAATAGTTGCTGTATAGTTCATATAGGATACTTTGTTTCAAGTTCAGCTATGCAATTGAGTTTGAGATCTTATCTTAGGCAACTATATATCAAATGTAGAGGTATGTTGGTGCGATTTTTATCACACTATAATATAAGTATACAAATTAGTACCTTGAAGTGTATCTGTTTGATATCACTTTTGTGAGATAATTGCGGTTAAATAAACGCCGCTATGCCAGTGTTTTGATTAAGTTTCAAGATCAAGCTGGTGGCAGTTAAATAAATGCCGCTTTGGTTTCCTCTTATTAGGTGGGCTTATCTGTTTGCTGTGAGAAAATTCACTTTTATATAAGTGTTTTGGTAGTTGTCGTGGCCGCTCAGTTACCTTATCCTTTGTCGGTCAGTGACCAATCGCGGTCTTAAGGGTTTCTTGGTGGGATCTTCGTTGCGGTTAAGTGCTAACCGTTTGCTGATGTTTTTTAAGTATCTCCGGTTTTTCTATTCTGTGGCTTGTCTGTCGGTCAGTGACCGATCACGATGGTATGGTTGTTGGATAACCTCCTGATGTGGAATTTTTGCGTGCCTTTCCGGTCTGTTGTTCCCAGGTTTCTTAGATGTCGGTCAGTGACCGATCTGGGTGCTGAAATGTGGTTGTTGGGATAAGTAGAAAGTTTGTAGGATAAGTAGAAAAAGGATTTCTAGTTATCAATGTGATCTTTGCGGTTAAATATATGCCGCTCAGTGGGAACTTGAATATTTCAACTGGGTATAGCTGGTATTCACTTTGTCTTCTCAAATCCTGTGCAGGTGTGCTCTGGTATCAACATGTTTCGGCTGGACAGCCTTTTTCAAGATACCAGATGTGGGGATTCAAAGGCTATTTAAAGCCTCTCTAATTTAGCAATAAATCACTAATTGATGATATACATAAAATAAAAAAAAAATCAGGAACAATTATAAAATGCTGTTTTATTATATAACATAGGTATCCTTGGGTCTTAATTATAATATAGTTGGGTGTTTTTATGTAGCGATAAACATTTTATATGATTACTTTTAAAATAGAGAAAGATATTATATATCTTAATGTCAATTACTTTTAGAGTGTATATTTTAGTCACTTTATGAAACCATGGATATTTTTAAAAGGTTTCTGTAATTAGAGCGTAATATTAGAGTGAAATAATTTGTCTATACTTATCGTTGTATGGATATTTTAACCATAAAATATAGTTAAAACGGGGCCAATGGTGAAATTAGAATTTAGTGAAATAAAAGTTAGATGGGCCAAAAGAGAATATAAATTTAAGTGAATCTTTTGACTCTAGTTTGAATGTTTCTATTTGTTATCTGTGGGCTACAATAACCAGATAGTGGGTATTGTAAAAATATAGTAAAGAGTTGTATGATCCAATGAGTGTGTTGTACCAATACTTTTCTAGTTTTTGTGGATATTAGTATTATCGGATGAGAGATTAGCCTTCTTGTATGAATTTTTATAATTATTGTAGGAATTTTAAAATTTCAAGTTGTTTGTCCTTAGACTGTAAAACTAAGTGGTGATTTTGTCAAATATATATATATATTTTATTTTAGAATTCTATTGTATTTAATCAACTTGGTTTGTTAGTGTGATGGCTTGGTTTTTATGATCTTAAAAAAAGGCCTATGTGTTAGTTTAAATTTCAAGTGGTGTGTCCTTAGACTGTAAAACTATATATTTATTTATGAGATTATATATATATATATATATATATATATATTCTTGAGTAGTTTTATTATGTTTAGTAAATATGTTTTAATGGTGTGTTTGCGTGTTTTCGTGTCTATACTTATCGTTGTATGGATATTTTAACCATAAAATGGGGCCAATTGTGAAATAAAAATTAGTGAAATAAAAATTAGATGGGCCAAAAGAGAATATAAATTTAAGTGAATCTTTTGACTCTAGTTTGAATGTTTCTATTTGTTATCTGTGGGCTACAATAACCAGATAGTGGGTATTGTAAAAGTATAATAAAGAGCTGTATGATCCAATGAGTGTGTTGTACCAATACTTTTCTAGTTTTTGTGGATATTAGTATTGTCGGATGAGAGATTAGCCTTCTTGTATGAATTTTTATAATTATTGTAGGAATTTTAAAATTTCAAGTTGTTTCTCCTTAGACTGTAAAACTAAGTGGTGATTTTGTCAAATATATATATATTTTATTCTATTTACAACTCTAATTCTAATTACAACTTGTGATAAACCAAAAAAGAGAAAGTCTGCCCCCTACTAGATCCGGTCCCGGATCGGGGGCTACTCCTTCATGCTGTTTTGGTAGCAGCAGAAGGCTTCTTGGCCTGCTTACCCTTGTTCCAGCCTTGCATAGGTTTCCAAGCTGGTTTGGTTTGTGAAGCGTTACCCTCTTGTCTAGAGGCTGCAGAGTTGGAGGCCGGTCCGTTCCTGAAATTGCGAAAGGAACGAAAATTAGACTTATTCTTGGCCTTGAAAGGCCTATCTTGTGGAAGGGCGTGGCCCTTACCCCCAGTGATGTCTGAGATAATCTCTTTCAATTCTGGCCCAAAAAGGGTTTTACCCTTGAAAGGGATATTAAGCAATTTTGTCTTGGATGATACATCCGCTGACCAAGACTTTAGCCAGAGCGCTCTGCGCGCCACAATTGCAAACCCTGAATTTTTCGCCGCTAATCTTGCTAACTGCAAAGCGGCATCTAAAATAAAGGAATTAGCTAACTTAAGTGCGTGAATTCTGTCCATAACCTCCTCATACGGAGTCTCTCTACTGAGCGACTTTTCTAGTTCCTCGAACCAGAACCACGCTGCTGTAGTGACAGGAATAATGCACGAAATAGGTTGCAGGAGGTAACCTTGCTGTACAAAAATCTTTTTAAGCAAACCCTCCAATTTTTTATCCATAGGATCTTTGAAAGCGCAATTATCCTCGATAGGAATAGTAGTGCGCTTGGCTAGTGTAGAAACTGCCCCCTCGACCTTAGGGACTGTCTGCCATAAGTCCTTTCTGGGGTCAACCATAGGAAATAATTTCTTAAATATAGGAGGGGGGACAAAAGGTATGCCGGGCTTCTCCCACTCCTTATTCACTATGTCCGCCACCCGCTTGGGTATAGGAAAAGCGTCGGGGTGCACCGGAACCTCTAGGAACTTGTCCATCTTGCACAATTTTTCTGGAATGACCAGGTTGTCACAATCATCCAGAGTAGATAGCACCTCCTTAAGCAGTGCGTGGAGATGCTCTAATTTAAATTTAAATGTCACAACATCAGGTTCTGCCTGTTGAGAAATTCTACCTGAATCAGAAATTTCCCCATCTGACAAAACCTCCCTCATGGCCACTTCAGATTGGTGTGAGGGTATGACAGAGCAATTATCATCAGCGCCCTCCTGCTCTACAGTGTTTAAAACAGAGCAATCGCGCTTTCTCTGAAATGCAGGCATTTTGGATAAAATATTTGCTATGGAGTTATCCATTACTGCCGTCAATTGTTGCATAGTAACAAGCATTGGCGCGCTAGAAGTACTAGGGGTCTCCTGCGTGGGCAAAACTGGTGTAGACACAGAAGGAGATGATGTAGAACTATGTCTACTCCCTTCATCTGATGAATCATCTTGGGCAACTTTATTATCTGTGGCAGTACTGTCCTTACTTTGTTTGGACGCTATGGCACAATTATCACACAATTTTGAAGGGGGTGACACATTGGCTTCCATACATACAGAACATAGTTTATCTGAAGGCACAGACATGTTAAACAGGCTTAAACTTGTCAATAAAGTACAAAAACCGTTTTAAAACAAAACCGTTACTGTCTCTTTAAATTTTAAACAGGGCACACTTTATTACTGAATATGTGAAAAACTATGAAGAAATTGTTCAAATTTAACCAAATTTTCACCACCGTGTCTTAAAGCATTCAAAGCATTGCACCCCAAATTTCAGACCTTTAACCCTTAAAATGAGGAAACCGGAGCCGGTTACTGTTTTAACCCCTCTACAGTCCCAGCTACAGCCTTTGCTGCGACTTAACCAAAACCAGGGGGTGTACGATACCAAATGAAGCCTTCTAGGAACCTTTTCAACTACTTTCAGACCCACACACATGCAGCTGCATGTCCTGCTCTCAAAAGTAACTGCGCAGTAATGGTGCGAAAATGAGGCTCTGCCTACTACAGAGAAGGCCCTTCCTGACTGGGAAGGTGTCTAAACCAGTGCCTGATGTTAAAAAAAAAAAAAAAAAAAAAAGTTCCCCAAAGTTTATAAAGTGTGAATTTCAACATAAAGCTGTATAAAATGCCCAAATAAAGCAATCGATCTAGCCCATAAAAGTGTCTACCAGTTTTATAGCCCATATTAAGCCCTTTATTCTGTTTGAGACTAAGAAAATGGCTTACCGGTCCCCATGAGGGGAAATGACAGCCTTCCAGCATTACACAGTCTTGTTAGAAATATGTCTAGTCATACCTTAAGCAGAAAAGTCTGCCAACTGTTTCCCCCAACTGAAGTTATCTCATCTCAACAGTCCTATGTGGAAACAGCAAACGACTTTAGTTACTGCTGCTAAAATCATATTCCTCTCACAAACAGAACTCTTCATCTTTTTCTGTTTTAGAGTAAATAGTACATACCAGCACTATTTTAAAATAAACTCTTGATAGTAGAATAAAAAACTACAACTAATCACCACATACTCTTCACCATCTCCGTGGAGATGCTGCTTGTTCAGCGGCAAAGAGAATGACTGGGGTGGGCGGAGCCTAGGAGGGACTATATGGACAGCTTTTGCTGAGCTCTTTGCCATTTCCTGTTGGGGAAGAGAATATTCCCACAAGTTATGGATGACGCCGTGGACCGGACACACCAATGTTGGAGAAATGGTATTCTCTATCTGAATCATGAAAGAAAATATTTGGGTTTCATGTCCCTTTAATATATCAATACTGCGGGAAAAACTGTTTTAACTTAAGTATAACTTTTGTATCACCTTTTAAGTACTGCTTTTCAAATTAAGTGTTTCAGAAGCATTTAAACCCGTCACTTTATTAAGGATTTGCAAAACTACTTTAAAACCCTGGTGAGTATCTTCATCTTATGTCATTCAACTGTAGCCAATTATGGCTTAATGGGTGTGTCCATTGCTTGTTTCAAGCCATTGCGGGAGTTAAAGGGACAGTAAACACAAATTGTAATATAAAATAATTAAAGGGACATTAAACACTAAATACTGTGATCTCTCAGGATCTCTTTAGCAGGCACACAAACCGGATGATTTTACTGTGAGCACCCGGCTAAAATGTAAGCCAATATTAAGCCAACATTAGTTAACAGCAGGGCCGCCATCAGGGGGTGACAGGGGTGACTCCTGTCAGGGGCCCAATGAGCCAGGGGGGCCCCATGAGGCAAGAACTAAAAAAAAAAAAAAATTTTTTTTTTTTAATTTTGGCAGCCACCAGTGGGTACTACAGCAGAGTGCTAATTGATCATGGGAAATGTTATTACAAGTAGTAAAGTATTAGCATTTGAGAGGATTTCTTAGTGTGCACTAAACCACTATGCTCAATGTGAGACAGACTTGGCACTTTGTACAGTGTGTGCCTGAGTCAGACGGCAGATCACTTTCATTTGAAGAGGAGGTAGGACTTACTTAACAAATGTTTTTTATTTCTTTGTGCAATTTTGGATTGTAACTTCAGTGTGGTAGTAGTTGTATGGTGGGGCCAGGGGTCCATAAAAACATTTTTTTTTTTTTTAGCAGCAGTGTATTTATGATTATTTGACAATGCTGTAGAAATTCTATATTTAAAACCATGCAGAAATGTTTCCTCCTCAATACACAAATGGTAGATGCCCTTTTGGCAGATATGCATTATATATATATATATATATATATATATATATATATATATATATATATATATATATATATATATATATATATATATATATATATATATATATATATATATATATATAACATATATTACATTCCAGTTTACTGCCCCTTTATGCAAGTACTTTCCAGATGCAAGGAGGCATTTTATCTAAGATTTTTACATCTGCATAACATTTTATACTCTCAGCCTAAGATTGCTCAGTGTTTGAAATGAGACAGGTTAACTTAAAACTGTTCAGTTTACACTACAGCTGACTTAGTTTTGAAATACATACCAACAAGCCTAAATCCTGCATTTAACTAGATATAATGGTATGAGTACCACAGCTTATGGTCCCACCAAGACCATATAGAGTACAGCATTTTCAAAATCCATAAGTACAGCTGACAGATGGGAAAATTTGTACACTATATTTGAAGTGGTGCTCTTGGTTGGGGAAAATGGGAAAAAAACAAACAAACATATGTCAACCTTTTAAAGGTACTTTTCTTCATCTTGCCATCTACCCAGCTCATTAATGTACAATTTTGAATTCACAGAATTATTTTTGTTTGCACATTTACAAATATGATTCTTTAAAAAGTGATCTCTTAATTTCTGCATTTTTTTTTCATGCATGTCACACACTGTTGATTTAGGGGATGCAAGGTGCATAAATGTTTCCTCCTATGAGTGTTTCTGTGGGTGTATGTGTTTATGTCTTTGTGCTTTGGTTTGTGTCTCTATGTGTATGTATTTTTTATCTGTGGGTCTCTCTGTGAGGGTGGGTGTGTATGTCTTTGAGCATTTTCTGTGGATGTCTGAGGGTGTGGGCATATGTCTTTGAGCTTTTTCTATGGGTGTTTCTGTGAGGGTGTTTGTGTGTATGTATGTATGTATGTATGTATGTATGTATGTATGTATGTATGTATGTCTGTTTTCTGTGGATGTCTCAGTGAGGGTGTGTGTATATATGTCTTTCTGTGTTTTTCATGTGATTGTCTCTGTGTGTGTGTGTGTGTGTGTGTGTGTGTGTGTGTGTGTGTGTATGTCTTTGTGTGTTTTCTGTGGGTGTCTCTGTGTGTGTATGTGTGTATATGTCTTTGTGTGTTTTCTGAGGCTGTCTCTGTCGGTGTTTCCTTGGGTATATGTGCAAGTTTGAGTTTGTGTGTGTGTGTGTCCATTGTCTGTTCCTTTTTAGGACATTTTGACCTTACTACTAATTATTCACATCTTTCTACAGACTTTGAGACTAACAAGACCTTTCCGCAAGTAACCACTCCACCATTTAACCTTTAAATTATTGTTTAGGCAGTTCAGGGCCCTTCCTTTCAGCCACTGCATGCTGTTGTCATAATTTAGCTGTCATCTTCCTTTACAAAAAGATAATCAGAACTCCATATTTTGTTTTCTAAATCTCCTTTTTTTACAAAACTGTAGTTTACCTCATTACTTGTCAGGTCAATGTAAACAAGTGCTAAGTGTCTGTTTGGGTTTCTGTGTCTGAGTGTGTTTCTTTGCGTGTCTGCTAGAATGTCTATATGTGAATCCTTATGTGTGAGTGTGTTTGTGTGTTTCAGTGTATGAGTGTGTCTGTGTGTGTGTGTATATGTTACTACCTTTACAACATTTCCAAGTTTAAATAGACAATTAAGAATAAAGTGCATATACGTTTTAGTCACTTGGTCAAAAATTGCACATGTCAAAGGAGGGGGGGGGGCCCTGATCAATGGTTGAGTCAGGGGCCCCAAAATTTCTAGTGGCGGCCCTGGTTAATAGTAAAGGTTTAGCTAATATATGAAATTATGCAATTTGTACTTCGGATAGCTCCTTTGTTTGTTTTCAACATTCGCCGTTCTGAGCTACTAAGGCAGCCCACGGCAGAACGCTATTTGGCTGAGAGGCGACGTTTCCACCTCTTAGACCATAGCCTTTCTGTCACACCCATACATACACACACTCACTGGGAGCTTGATTTAATATAAACATTCTTGTTTGCATAGTTTTTCTATAACCAATACGTAAAGTACTGACATTTTCAGTATAGTTAGGGATATACTGTAACAGGCAAAATATGCTATTTAAAATAGCAAAATAAAGGATCTATTGATAAAAAATTCAATGCACTCCAGCAAGTAAAATAGTTAATTAGGAAAATAATAAAAGGGGCACACAGTCACTACCACTGGTATAATAATAAAACCGCTTGCATTCCACTTGCTAGGCTTTGGAGTTTTTACAGAGTAATTGGCTCACACATTTTTGGCACATACTTGTGAAATGAGTAGTTCAGAAGCAGAACATAAAGACAAAATATTTCTTCTCCACATCATATCCATTTCTAATGTAAAAAAATATTTTCGTGCTAGAGTTCATATACCACTCTAGTGTTCCTTATACATTTTAAAAGGGGCTGTAAACGCCTCGAGATTTACAACATTGTAATATACTTTTGGATGTCATTGCTGCAAACAAGACAATTTGTTTTTAGATTTAGCAAATATTTTATTCAATAGCAAGACAACAAAAATGTTTTATAATTGCAATTATAATTTACTTTACCTTTATAGGAACATTGAAGTGATTTTTTTTTATATTTGCATAGTTTGCCTCAGCAATTAAAGGGATATGAAACAGTACTCGTATAGTAAATAAAAAGTTTTATCAAAGCATAAGAAAAAGATGGTGTTAAAAAACGGGTTCACTTGCAAAAAGAGCACTTAGAAATTCCAAGTGTAGCTACTGCCTATAGTGACATAAGGAAGCTGACATGCTAAGAACTTAAGTTGCATTCAGCCTCTTCTGAGTATGAGCAACAAACAACCGACTCCCTGTCTCTCTAGCATTCAATAAACAGTAGGCCAGCTCAAGTTGCTCTAGTAGATTTAGGAGCTAAAGCTATATGTGCCTTCCTGTATAGACCCCCAGACCACTTGTGGGGTTGTGACAGGAAGTAACTGACACTGCACAAATGAAGTTTAAAAAATAAATAAAAAAATAATAATAAGTAAAATCCTTTTCAAATGATACATATATATTGCAATGATTTTTTTTTTTTTAAAAAGAGACATTAAACTGCTGGGTACACCTAGAGCAGCGCAGTTACTATTCCTTATGATATTGCTGTGTAAATTTTAAACTGTGTAAACAATGCAAATAGGTAACTCGTCTGCTCTCTATTGTGTGAGCTACTTCTAAGTGCAAGGTACGGTTGTCAAAAAGCCAGCAACATCACTGATCTGTGAAAGCTCACTGCTTAGGTTCCATTTTACAACAATAAGTGCGTACCAAGATGGCGGCTCCCTGTGTAAAGATGCAGAGCTTTACCAATGGCTTTTGTTATGGGTGAAAATAGAGGGAGCTGCAGGTACAAGAATAAAAGTAATAGCATGGTAAGGAGTAATCACGCAACGGTAGATATAGCCAGCAGTTTAATGTCCCTTCAGTGGTCTCATAGTACCGGCCCCAGGGCCATATGCAGCCCTCAAGATAGTTTCAACTGGCCCTCCAGTTTTAAAATGATCACTTCACTTGGCTGTCACAAGATAAATATAGGCAACTGTGTTTGTCTATTGTGGGCTACAACTCCCACCATGGACTACTACTTGGGTTCATAGTATATCCATTTCCGGAGCACTCACTCAGTTCAAGCAGCACCCATGGGAGAAGAACACGTGACCAGTGGCCCCCAGATACATTGAACGTAATACCCCTGCTTTAAAAATGGACACTAAACCTATTTTTTTTTTCTTTGATAATTAAGATAGAGCATGCAATTTTAAGCAACTTTCTAATTTACTCCAATTATCAATTTGTCTTCGTTCTCTTGCTGTCTTTATTTAAAAAGCAGGAATGTAAAGCTTAGAGCCCATTTTTGGTTGAGAACCTGGGTTAGGCTTGCTTATTGGTTTGCTAAATGTATCTACCAATAAGCAAGTGCTATCCATGGTGCTGAACCTAAAATGGTCTGGCTCCTAAGTTTTAAATTCCTGCTTTTTAGATAAAGATAGCAAGAGAACGAAGAAAAATTGATAGGGGTAAATTAGAAAGCTGCTTAAAATTGCATGCACTATCTAAAATCATTAAAAAAAAATGGCTTTAGTATCCCTTTAAATGTATTAGAAATATAGCCCACTGCTTAGTGCTTTTTTATTACAACAATGAAACAGACTTTTATATCTATAGTACTGCATTGCAAAGGACCTACATACAAAATGTCTGTAAAACTCTTAAACCGCTCATTAAAAAAAAAGGGACATGAAACCACAATGTTTTCTTTCATGGTTCGGAAAATCAGATACAGTTTTAAACAACTTTCTGATTTACTTCTATTATCAAAAAGTGCTTCATTCTCTTGGTATCATTTGTTGAAGGAGCAGCAATGTACTAATGGGAGCAAGCTGAACACATACGGCTACAAGTTGCGCGCGCTGCTTGTAATCTCCGTGATAGGGTGAGCCAATGACAAGAGGCATATATATGCAGTCATCAAATAATAGTTAGTGCATTGCTGCTTATGAGCCTAGCGAGGTATAATTTTCAACAAAGTTTACCTAGAGAACTATGGATGTGGTTTTAGAACATTTGTTATGAAACGAATGTTAAATATGGCCGCCGCCAGCAGCATTCTGCAATACAGAGACGGATTTCTTCTTATGAAAATGCAACAGACTCATATCTGCAAATCCAGATATTCGTATGTTGCACTTTCACAAAAAGAAATCCAGCTCCGTAAATAGCCGAATGACACTGGCGGCCAACATGTTCGGCATTCATTTCATAATGAATGTTCCAAATGCATATCCCTAATGACCACTAGCAAATTAGACAATAGAATATATTGGAAAGTTATTTATAATTGCATGCTCCATTGCAGTGTTTATCAACTCCAGTCCTAAAGTATCCCTGATAGACCAGGTTTTCATAAAATCTGAACTAGAGCACAGGTGAAATAATCAGCTAATCAGTAACCATGGTTACTATCCTGCCCTCACCCATCAGCCGATTACTTCATGAGTTCTGAACTAGAACACAGATGAATTAATCAGCTGATCAGTAACCATGGTTACTATCCTGCCCTCACCCATCAGCCGATTACTTCATGAGTTCTGAACTAGAGCACAGGTGAAATAATCAGCTAATCAGTAACCATGGTTACTATCCTGCCCTCACCCATCAGCCGATTACTTCATGAGTTCTGAACTAGAACACAGATGAATTAATCAGCTGATCAGTAACCATGGCTACTAACCTGCTCTCGCCCATCAGCATATTCCACAACGCTGTCCATGGGTACAATCATATAAGTAAAACAATGACAATACTTTTAAGATACAAGACAAAATTTGCCAAATACAGAAGGAATTGAGGGCCCTATTCCAGTGGGAATGTGTGATAGATATATACACACATATATACACAAATAAACACTTTATATTGCAATGTAATTGTGTTTAAATTAACCCCTTAACGACTGAGGACGTGCAGGGTACGTCCTCAGAAAAAAGGCAGTTAACGCCTGAGAACGTACCCTGCACGTCCTCAGTGTGGAAAGCAGCTGGAAGCGATCCTGCTCGCTTCCAGCTGCTTTCCGGTTATTGCAGTGATGCCTCGATATTGAGGCATCCTGCAATAACCTTTTTAAGCCATCCGGTGCAGAGAGAGCCACTCTGTGGCCCTCTCTGCACCGGAGATCGGTGGCTTGCGGCGTTGGTGGGTGGGAGCCGGACCGGGAGGCGGGTGGCGGCCATCGATGGCCCTGCTGATGTGGAGGGGGCGGGATCGTGGGCGGGGGTGACCGGGGGCGCGCACGGACGCGCGCGCGCACGGGAGGGCGGGGGCGGGCACGGGGAGGGAGCGGGTGGGAACCGCTACACTACAGAAAATCTTTAATAAAAAATGTTAAAAAACGTCTTAGAAGTAAAAAAAAAAAAATGATAAGCAAGGTGGTGGGGGTTTGTCTGTGTGGGGGGGAAGCTACACTACAGAAAAAAAAAAAAAAAAAAAAAAAAAAAAAAAAAAAAAACACACTTTTTTTTGCAAACTGGGTACTGGCAGACAGCTGCCAGTACCCAAGATGGCCCCCAATAAGGCAGAGGGGAGGGTTAGAGAGCGGTTTTGGGGGGGATCAGGGAGGTTGGGGGCTAAGGGGGGGATCCTACACTGTAGCATATGTAAATATGCTAAAAAAAAATTTAAAAAACCCCTTTATTTTAGTACTGGCAGACTTTCTGCCAGTACTTAAGATGGCGGGGACAATTGTGGGGTGGGGGAGGGAAGGGAGCTGTTTGGGAGGGATCAGGGGGTGGGATGTGTCAGGTGGGAGGCTGATCTCTACACTAAAGCTAAAATTAACCCTGCAAACTCCCTACAAACTCCCTAATTAACCCCTTCACTGCTAGCCATAATATACGTGTGAGGCGCAGCAGGATTTAGCAGCCTTCTAATTACCAGAAAGCAACGCCAAAGTAATATATGTCTGCTATTTCTGAACAAAGGGGATCCCAGACAAGCATTTACAACCATTTGTGCCATAATTGCACAAGCTGTTTGTAAATGATTTCAGTGAGAAACCTAAAATTGTGAAAAATTTAACGTTTTTTTTAATTTGATCGCATTTGGCGGTGAAATGGTGGCATGAAATATACCAAAATGTGCCTAGATCAATACTTGGGGTTGTCTACTACACTACACTAAAGCTAAAATTAACCCTACAAGCTCCCTAAAAACTCCCTAATTAACCCCTTAACTGATGGGCATAATACACTTGTGGTGCGCAGTGGCATTTAGCGGCCTTCTAATTACCAAAAAGCAACGCCAAAGCCATATATGTCTGCTATTTCTGAACAAAGGGGATCCCAGAGAAGAATTTACAACCATTTATGCCATAATTGCATAAGTTGTTTGTAAATAATTTCAGTGAGAAACCGAAAGTTTGTGAAAATATTTGTGAAAAAGTGAACGATTTTTTGTATTTGATCGCATTTGGCGGTGAAATGGTGGCATGAAATATACCAAAATTGGCCTAGATCAATACTTTGGGA
This sequence comes from Bombina bombina, assembly GCF_027579735.1. Taxonomy (NCBI): domain Eukaryota; kingdom Metazoa; phylum Chordata; class Amphibia; order Anura; family Bombinatoridae; genus Bombina; species Bombina bombina. The sequence goes on from NC_069501.1 coordinate 87,824,788, forward strand.
TGTCTACTAAAAAAAAATATATACATGTCAAGGGATATTCAGGGTTTCCTGAAAGATATTAGTGTTCTAATGTAACTAGCGCTAATTTTGGAAAAAAATGGTTTGGAAATAGCAAGTGCTACTTGTATTTATTGCCCTATAACTTGCAAAAAAAGCAAAGAACATGTAAACATTGGGTATTTCTAAACTCAGGACAAAATTTAGAAACTATTTAGCATGGGTGTTTTTTGGGGGTTGTAGATATGCAACAGATTTTGGGGGTCAAAGTTAGAAAAAGTGTGTTTTTTTCCATTTTTCCTCATATTTTATAATTTTTTTATAGTAAATTATAAGATATGATGAAAATAATGGTATCTTTAGAAAGTCCATTTAAAGGCGAGAAAAACGGTATATAATATGTGTGGGTACAGTAAATGAGTAAGAAGAAAATTACAGCTAAACACAAACACCGCAAAAAATGTAAAAATAGCCTTGGTCCCAAACGGACAGAAAATGGAAAAGTGCTGTGGTCATTAAGGGGTTAAAATTCAATGGCGATTACATATCTCTTAATACAATGTCTCTGTGTGTCACTGAAGTCATTAGAAATACCAACTGCAGATGTAATAGGCACACTATCTTTATGTAAATGTGTGAATCCTTTTAAAACACCAACTACTATTAAAGAGATTATTATTTGTCATACACCCTTTAAACCCTAGTGTTTACCTGTGACTGTCACACATCACTAAATAAGAACAATTACGCATATTTCCAGGAAGCACAAACAACTGGCCAGCTGGTAAAAGGCACGCTTTAGGATTCGCTAACAGTAAATGACGTGAGCCAACTCCTGAACCAGGAAGGAGACTGGATCAGTTTGATTTTTTAGTAAAATTCACCAATCATATTGACAAACATCTAAAGAGTTTCAAATGTGGTTCTTGCAATCTTCTTTTATATAATGAGAATCTGTTTTGTCATCTGGCGCACGTAATGTTGCGTCTCTTTAATATAAGTGCGCAAAAACTAAATCCATTTTAAGGAGTGAACATTACCAATAGTAAGAAGGGAGACACTGACGGACTGCCTCTTTATTACTTTATATAAACTAAGGTACTTTGTAGAAACTAAACCTTTATACTTAGATCTTCAATATTTAAACAAATATAAATTATACATTTTTGCTTTGAATACATCATTGTGGATAATATGTATTTACTGTTTATTATCCATTCAAAGACTCCCAGACAATCAAAAGCCAAGTAATGGGCAGGAATATGCATTGGAAGTGCACGCAAAATAAATTTGACAGGAATGTCAGAGATGAAAAAAGATAAAATATATTTAAAGAAATTCTAAACCCAAATGTTTTCTTTAATAATTCAGATAGAGCAAGCAATTTTAAGCAACGTTCTAATTTACTCCTATTATCTATTTTTCTTCCTTCTCTTGATATTTTTACTTAAAAAGCAGGAATGTAAAGTTTAGAAGCCGGGCCTATTTTATGTTCAGAATGATGGATAGCGCTTACTTATTGGTGGCTACATTTAGCCACCAATAAGCAAGTTGTAACATATTTACAATACAATATATAATTGCAACTGTAGTATTTGTATGACCATTTCATTTCTACATTGTCAAAACTGAAAGTGCAATTAATTTTTAATGGAAGCATTTTTGTAGCAAATATGCCTCTAGTAACACTTATACGTATTTAGTGAGAGCTTTTATCAAGCAAAGGGGAAATGCCCCACGTAATTACCTCCATAGACCACAGCTGCCCAGAATCTGCTCTCTCTAGTGCAATGTCATACGGAGTATAAAATATACCATGTCACAACAGTAGTAACATCAGTACTGTTTAACAGAAGCTTTGTGCCAATAAATACAAACTGCATAAATATTTCTATTCAAAACTAAAATGCACTGATAAAGCCAATCAGAAAATGTATCTTAGAAACTATACAGTAGCAGTAATGGCAACGTTTGTAGCAGTGTTATTTATTGTTGCAAATACAGCTGCAAGACTCCTATGCTCTAAGGGGCTTACTACATTCCAACACTGAGATCAAGGAAAAAATGTCATTTTGTCCAAAAAAAAAAAAAAAAAAAAAAAAAAAAAATTATATATATATATATATATATATATATATATATATATATATATATATATATATATATATATATATATATATATATATATATATATCTTTAAGACCACAACCCATCAAATGGGCTGATCTTGCAGGGAAATCATAATTCTAATCCTAATTACCACTTTCTGTACATGATTTTTTATATTATCTCTGTCTGTATATGAAAGCCCAATACATAGAGAGTGATTAGAAATTAACATTTTATTAGTTCTCTCTCTTAATTCAACCTGGGAGTATAATTTCTTCTGCTGGCAGTGTTTGCACAGCTTTTCTTTAGCCAGCATTGAAATATAGAAACTGTCAGTACAGGTAGGGATATCACAGGCAAAATCAGATATTTATAATGCTGATATAAAAGCAAATGAGTCATTTGTAAACAATTTCATACAAACCAGCTGGTAAAAGGGATAATTGAGAACAAATTAAAGGCGAGAAAAGTCTAGGGTAAACTATCCCTTTAAATAGACAGTAAACCTTGAAGTTGTAGTACTCATAATTAAACATTTTCTATTACACCAACTTTACGGTTTCCTTTCATTTTAGTCTGAAAATTGAGGGTTTTCCAGTTCTAGGAACTCAGAGTGCACACAGACAGATTTGCAAACCTAACCCTGACACATATCTGTCCCTACTAATTGGGTTAAGCAGAGATAAGAACTGTAAAATAAAGTATGTTTTGCAAACATAATGACAGTAGCTTGCTGTGTTTACTCTTGTAAATCTACATTGGCTCCCCCAAAGAAGGCAAGTGGTGGGTGGAATTAGGTTGTTAAACAATTGCAGCAAGCAACCAAGGGTGTCAAAAAAATATAAATCACACGCACATAAAACGCTAAATATTTTGCACAGTTGCAGAAAGGAAAAAAAAAATCTTGACACTACAAGGTGTCCCTTTAAAGTACAGATCCTTTTAACGGCAACGCATCCTGGAATCTGGTGCTGCAAGTTCTGTATGCCCTAATGGTATGCGAGTGTAACAGTGGGAATGAATATGTATAGAAAATGAGAAATGCAGTTGTCCGACTAGTCAGGGTACGTGGGGAATCCAGTGCGTGCGTGTAATATATATGTATATATTTATTTTTTTGTCTTATTGTTTTGCACAATGGATATTACGGTATTCAGAAAAAAAAAAGGAGTAAGCCAAATTATATAAACACTCTCTATAACTTATTTGGAGGGCTGCTTTGTCTAAGATTGGGCAGAGAATAAATGCAGAGATTCAGTCCTGCAAAACAGGTTCGGTTCCTCTTAAAAGGGACAGTCTACAATAGAATTTGTATTGTTTTAAAAGATACATAATCCCTTTATTACCCATTCCCCAGTTTTGCATAACCAACACAGTTATATTAATATACTTTTTACCTCTGTGATTACCTTGCATCTAAGAACCTTCTGACAGCCCCCTGATCACATGACTGAAGACAGTATTATCGATATGGCCCACATTAACTAACAAGTCTCTTCTTGTGAAAAGCAATTTAAAAACCCTGTGATAAGAGGCTGCCTTCAAGGGCTTAGAAATTAGCATATGAGCCTACCTAAGTTTAGTTTCAACTTAGAATACCAAGAGAACAAAGCAAACTTGATGATAAAAGTAAAATTACAAGTCCTATAATGACTAGACTGTCCCTTTAATTAGACATAAAAGTGCATTTAGTAAAACACATATCCCCCCCATCCCCCCAGTATAAGATTTTAGAAAGCAGCAATCTAGCAAATGCTGTGTATTAAAGCAGCCTCACATGAGCAAGCCTATGTTGTCACAAGGGTTCCAGCTTAGTAAATGAAACCCACTGTGCAACACATTTTTTACAGGGATATTAAACTCATTTTTTTTATAAAAACATAAGTAACTCCACAAATAAGTACTACTTTGCATTAAAAATAAATGTTTTTAAAAGTGTTTAAAAGGGACAGTCTAGGCAAAATTAAACTTCATGATACAGATAGAGCTTTTTTTGTGGTTGTTGTAGCGTGTCCCTTTTAAAAAGGGACAGTAAACTTATAAAATAATGTTATACAGGGAGTGCAGAATTATTAGGCAAGTTGTATTTTTGAGGATTAATTTTATTATTGAACAACAACCATGTTCTCAATGAACCCAAAAAACTCATTAATATCAAAGCTGAATAGTTTTGGAAGTAGTTTTTAGTTTGTTTTTAGTTATAGCTATTTTAGGGGGATATCTGTGTGTGCAGGTGACTATTACTGTGCATAATTATTAGGCAACTTAACAAAAAACAAATATATACCCATTTCAATTATTTATTTTTACCAGTGAAACCAATATAACATCTCAACATTCACAAATATACATTTCTGACATTCAAAAACAAAACAAAAACAAATCAGTGACCAATATAGCCACCTTTCTTTGCAAGGACACTCAAAAGCCTGCCATCCATGGATTCTGTCAGTGTTTTGATCTGTTCACCATCAACATTGTGTGCAGCAGCAACCACAGCCTCCCAGACACTGTTCAGAGAGGTGTACTGTTTTCCCTCCTTGTAAATCTCACATTTGATGATGGACCACAGGTTCTCAATGGGGTTCAGATCAGGTGAACAAGGAGGCCATGTCATTAGATTTTCTTCTTTTATACCCTTTCTTGCCAGCCACGCTGTGGAGTACTTGGACGCGTGTGATGGAGCATTATCCTGCATGAAAATCATGTTTTTTTTGAAGGATGCAGACTTCTTCCTGTACCACTGCTTGAAGAAGGTGTCTTCCAGAAACTGGCAGTAGGACTGGGAGTTGAGCTTGACTCCATCCTCAACCCGAAAAGGCCCCACAAGCTCATCTTTGATGATACCAGCCCAAACCAGTACTCCACCTCCACCTTGCTGGCGTCTGAGTCGGACTGGAGCTCTCTGCCCTTTACCAATCCAGCCACGGGCCCATCCATCTGGCCCATCAAGACTCACTCTCATTTCATCAGTCCATAAAACCTTAGAAAAATCAGTCTTGAGATATTTCTTGGCCCAGTCTTGACGTTTCAGCTTGTGTGTCTTGTTCAGTGGTGGTCGTCTTTCAGCCTTTCTTACCTTGGCCATGTCTCTGAGTATTGCACACCTTGTGCTTTTGGGCACTCTAGTGATGTTGCAGCTCTGAAATATGGCCAAACTGGTGGCAAGTGGCATCTTGGCAGCTGCACGCTTGACTTTTCTCAGTTCATGGGCAGTTATTTTGCGCCTTGGTTTTTCCAAACGCATCTTGCGACCCTGTTGACTATTTTGAATGAAACGCTTGATTGTTCGATGATCACGCTTCAGAAGCTTTGCAATTTTAAGAGTGCTGCATCCCTCTGCAAGATATCTCACTATTTTTTACTTTTCTGAGCCTGCCAAGTCCTTCTTTTGACCCATTTTGCCAAAGGAAAGGAAGTTGCCTAATAATTATGCACACCTGATATAGGGTGTTGATGTCATTAGACCACACCCCTTCTCATTACAGAGATGCACATCACCTAATATGCTTAATTGGTAGTAGGCTTTCGAGCCTATACAGCTTGGAGTAAGACAACATGCATAAAGAGGATGATGTGGTCAAAATACTCATTTGCCTAATAATTCTGCACTCCCTGTATAGTGCAGCATTATATAAAGATTCTCTTAGCAGCGGGTGGCAAAGACAAAAGCATTGCAAGATATTTTATATCAAACTTGGATTTAGCACTTCAGGATCTTCTGAGTGGGTCTTGGATTTTAAAAGTGCTTTGCGCCATTGAAATAAATGTAGCTCGTTTCCGCTACCAAACCAGAGCAAGCTACATTAATTTCAATGGCGTGCCCGCAAAACGCTTTTAAAAAAGACCCGCTCAGAAGATCCTGGAGCGGAGAGCTGATAAATCCAAGTTTGATATAAAATATCTTGCAATGCTTTTTGTTTTTGCCACCTGCCGCTAAGATACTGTTATATAATGCTGCACTAGGTACAGCATTATATAACATTATTTTATAAGTTTACTGTCCCTTTAAGTCTAGAAGGGAGAAGAAGTTAGTGCGTGCCAGTCTTTTGCTCTCGCACTTTTTACTTTCAACTTGTAATACGTGGACAATTTTTTTACTTTGAGCACAGTTGGTGTGAAAGCGAAAGAACATTTTTTGCGTGGGACTTGTAATCTAGCCCATAGTTACTTAAAGGGACAGTCAAGTCAAAATTAAACTTTTAATGATTTAGATAGGGCATGCAATTTTAAACAACTTTCCAATTTACTTTTATCATCAAATGGTTTGTTCTCTTGAAGGCTGCCTCCAATGTCTATGCATTTTGACAGTTTTTCACAGTTAGCCAGCGCTAGTTCCTGTGTTCCATATAGATACCATTGTGCTCACTCTCATGGAGTTATTTATGAGTCGACACTACTTGGCTAAAATGCAAGCGTGTCAAAAAAACTGAGATAAAGGGGCAGTCTGCAGAGGTAATCAGAGGTAAAAAGTGTACTATAGTGAATGTAAGTTTTAAGTCTGAAAATTTTTGTTTTTCTAAATTCCACTGAATTTATATAAAGTAATGGGCGCCACAATGTTTGAACTTAAAGGGACACTGAACCCAAAGTTTTACTTTCGTGCTTCAGATAGAGCATGAAATTTTAAGCAACTTTCTAATTTACTCCTATTATCAATTTTTCTTCGTTCTCTTGCTATCTTTATTTGAAAAAGGCATATAAGTTTTTTTTTTTTGTTCAGACCCTGGAACGAACTTTTTTTATTGGTAGATGAATGTATCCACCAATCAGCAAGAACAACCCAAGTTTTTCACTAAAAATGGGCCGGCATCTAAACTTACATTCTTGCATTTCAAATAAAGATACCAAGAAAATTTGATAATAGAAGTAAATTAGAAAGTTGCTTAAAATTTCATGCTCTATCTGAATCACGAAAGAAAAAATTTGGGTTCAGTGTCCCTTTAAGTTGCCCCTTTTCTATTTCCTCTGCTGAAAACAATTAGGGACACATCTAAAACAGGCAATAATAAGAGACTATCATAAAAAGGGATTGCACATGGCTTTGTTTGCACAAACAGATCAAATAGAAAACTAGTTTAAACAAGGCGGCATCCAGTAACTAAAGTACTTTATAGAAACCTTTACACTTATATTAATAATTGTAAAATACATCTACATATTATTCTATAGCCAATCTTTACTTTGAGTACATCATTTTGTCTAGCACATATTTACTGTTTAACAACCAATTATATCAAATGGCTATGAATATTTATTTTTGGCTGTGTCCTCAGTCGTTTTCAAAATACAATATAAATGTCCCTCATCATATTGTGTAAGTAGTTGATCCCCAAATAATACATTTTATTTCTGTTGTGACTATGAAAGAGCAGCAAACACCTCTTGCTTCCGAGTAAAATATTTGTGTGTGGCTTCTCCATGGAGAATGGCACAAAGAACTATTTTACACAAAATCAAGCCTAAATACCTATGTATTTATTGTTCACTGGCTGAAAGGGACAATTCCCAGAGAAAACAATGGTTTATTCAGCACATTCCCTTTAATAATATACAGGTGGCCCCTGTTTTACAACGGTTCAATTTACACCTTTTTAGAATAACAACCTTTTTTTCCCCAGTCATGTGACTGCTATTGAAAGCATTGAGAAGCAGTGCATTTATTAAAATAGCCAGTAGATGGAGCCGTCTGCTTGTGTTGCAACAAAAGCCAAGCAAGCAGAAATTAATCAGTTTAACTAGACCTGAGCTATCGAGCAGATTTCAAAGGAACAAGATCTTTCTGTCTATAAATCAGTCCAGATTGGAATGCATAGAAAGAACTGCTTGCAGAAAAATGCAAGTGAAGTCTGTGTTCTGTGATTATGTTATTAGGTTTATAATGCTGTTTAGAAAATGTTTAATTATATATTCTGCGTTGTGTGATTATTTTATTAGGTTTATAATGCTGTCTAGCATTTAAAGTCTTCATTTCAAAACTTTAAAAATAATGTATTAGGTGTTACTTATAACAATTTTGAGAGGGGCTTGGAACCTATCTCCCTCACGTCCCATTAACTTACATTATAAACCGGGTTTCAATTTACAACGGTTTCGATTTACAACCATTCCTTCTGGAACCTAACCCCGGCGTAAACTGAGGGCTACCTGTATTGTAATTGTTCTGGAAAGCAGAGACCTCTAATACTTGTGTCTCATTCTGTATATTCTCTTATTATTACCTTATGTACCTGTACACCCCATGCATTTTAGCGGAAAATGATGTCACATTGCAAATAATAATGAAAATTATAATAATATTGTAAGTTAAAAGCACAGTAAAGTTAAAGTCAATTCAGATGAATCAGTGCCTGGTTTTTATTAATAATTCTATTAAAAACAAGGGCACATTAATTGAAGAAAACGAGTGAAATGTAAATTGTTATGAATTAAAGTGCCCTCATTTTTAATAGGATTATTAAAAACCGGGCACGGATTCATCGAAATTGACATTCACTTTACTCTTTTAAGTTCAGGTTGTCTTTTTTTAAACAACTATTATCTAATGTGCTTCATTCTATTGGTATCCTTTGATGAAAAACATTCCTAGGTAGGCTCAGAAGCAGCAATGCACTACAGGGAACTAGCTGCAGCTATATGCTTCTCGTCATCGGCTGTCCTGTTGCGTTCAGCTAGCTCCCAGTAGTGTATTGCTGCTCCTTCAACAAAGGATTCCAAGAGAATGAAGCAAATGTGATAATACAAGTAAATTGCAAAGTTGTTTAAAATGAGAGGTTTTATTTGAATCATGGAAGAAAAAGTTTAGGTTTACTATCACTTTTCTCAACATGACATTTAAAGCTTGCTTATCTATAGTCTGTGAGATGAGCCTCTGGCACTGATGCTACTAACTCCATAGCAAATCGTAGGGGACTTGTTTATGTGCTGATATAATTGCACCACTCTGTCCTTATCAGAAATCATCAGCTCCAGCAGTTTACTCATTGCTCTCACTGTGTCATAATGAATAAATAACCACTTAGCGTCATTAGGGGGGCGAGATAATCTTAAAAATCACATTGCTGATCATTATATTGTATTTTTTATATATTGTGGACTATAAACAGTATTTAAAAATGACCAAATCAAACGCAATTTAAAACAATGCTCCTAAGCCTATAGTAAGTGTATCTAATTTATAATGACTGTGTAATCCCTGCAAACCTTGTGACCAGAGGTGCTAATTAAATGCTAATTTGCAAGTGTAGGGGCAGCCTCACCTTCTGGGGTGGGGTACCTATGGCCAACTCCAGGTAGTACCCCCTGCCAGCGTCACCTTCCAAGTTGTCCACCATTGCCAAGAAATTTATATTCCCACTAGGGTCTGAAGCTAAACCAAGTCCCACGATATCGTTTTGCGTGGTTGTAGATTCCGCTGCTTGAGTGTTTTTAATCTGAGCTGAAGAAATCATTAATGGGAAAGTGATTTGAGAGTACACGCAGGAAGCCCCCAGCAGGAGCAAGGTGAGGGTCTGCAGAGGGATATTCATCCTGCAGCTTGTGAGGGGCCACTAACTAGGGCTGCAATCTGTGTGCACGTGTATGGACCCTTAGGTGCTGGAATGGCATTGTGCCATAGAGCACCGTGCGCACTGCCCTCACCCGTTGTGCCCCTAAGCTCACAGTTGTACAGCTCTGCTCACAGACAAACTTTCCATAGGCTCTAATAGGTTACACACAAGAACTTCCCTGGGACTGATCAAACGGATATAGCAGGGAGGAGTTGAGAAAAGTTTTGCAAAAAAGTCTTAAAGAAACAGGAGACATAGCGCAGACACAGAGGCTAAACGCGCCATCTGCTGGCTGTACAGGCTCAGTGTATTAAAAATAAAGAGACAAAAGGAGTCAGAACACAAGAAAAGGAAAACAACAACAATAACAAAAAACAAAACACAGCATTATACAAAAAAACACTCAAACTGTACATTAGTGACGTGTGATAATACAAGTGGTTATAGGGCCATATAGTCTAAGAGCTTGCTAAATAAAAAGCAATACACTATCTGCTTTTCTAGTTGGGATGCATTGACTCTATGCTTGCCTGTTTTTTTTTATTAATTGTGAGGAATATATGAGACAGATATGAGTTAAATTGTTTGGGGTGAGGTGGATTTCCCAGTGCCTAGGACAGCTAAATACAACCCCATACACATTCCACAAGGTCAGAAGTTCAAGAAATTTAAAGGGACACTAAAATCAAAACGAAACTTTCATAATTCAGACAAAGCATACAGTTAAGTTTACTCACAGTCTTTCGATATGCATATTTTACTATACCAGCGCCTACTGAGCATGTGCAAGAGTTTATAGTGCTAAGCATGACATTATTACATGTGTTGCCAAAGTAATATGTTACAATAAAACAGATCAATAACAATTTATAAAGTATAGTGGGTAAATATGATAGTTCATTTACTCTGATTGGGGGTTCTGGTCATGTGACAGTCTGCTACATATTTTGCTACTATCCTTGTAGCTTTGTTGTTTTCTGCTAAGAGTACAACTAGTCTTTCTTGTTCCGACATCTGTGGGAAGTCTGTTATTTCTTTCATTATTTTTGGGAAGTATTTATCCCTTAAGGATAAGGTTTGCTAAAGGCTGTCACATGATACAGGGGGCTGGCAAATTAAAGGACATTTTGAAATTTGTTAGAGAAATTAATATTCATTATGCAATTCTACTGTATTTAATGGTGTATAGCAGCTCACATTTAGAACTGTGTAGGTTATTGCATTATGTGACATTTCAGGAGCAATTGTTCACAAGGTGACCTGCCTGATTATCAAAAACTCACTGGCATGTAGATAAATCATTTAAAAATTGTTTTTTTTACTGTTATATTGCAATGTATTTGTCTTTTTTGTCATATACAGAAGCCTGCATAAAGAGATAAAGCTGACATTTTCCTTTATAAAATTCTTTGAGAGACCCAACAAAAGAATCAGAGCCTGAGGAGGGTATTTGCACAGAAATGTCACCTAACACAATAATATACCCAGTCTATGTAAATCCAGCGAGGGCTGTTTCTATGATTTGCTGCACATACAATTTCTTTGCAATGTTATTTGGTTATAAAAGTGCAGTGCTCGCCTATCAGTACTGAAATACGATCACAGGTATCTCAATCAGAATCCACTTTATTGCACCTTGCTTTGGAGGAAAGATTTGGCAAACTTTATTCCAGACTGTTATGTAGGCATAGCGAGCCCTGAATTAAAGGGATTGCAAATTTAGAATACATTGAATATAGTATGTATAGTGGGTGAATTAAAAACTCCAGTGAGCTATACATTAATTTTGTAGCTGCAAGATTTAAAATAAACAAATAAATAAATACCTTTGAAAGGCTCCACCTACTGCACTATGCCAGCATATTTTTTTTCTCAAAATCAGGAAATGGCATTACAGCCAATGAGAATTTACCAAGCAGACATGCCACACATACCAGGCAGACAGCCTGAATCTGAAACTCACATAAAGGGAAGGTTCAGGTGTTATTAATTTCATTGGCTATGCTGCCGCTGTGGGCATAGGGCACACTGAAGAAGTCTTGCAGGAGATCACTTTAAAGGTAACTTTTTTTTTCCTTTTAATCTTACACCTACAAGATTAATTTATAGCTCAATATACTCGTTAAAGGGATGCTAAACCCAAACATTTTCTTTCATGATTCAGATGGAGCATGCAATGTTAAGCAACTTTCTAATTTACTCCTATTATCAATTTTTCTTTGTTCTCTTGCTATCTTTATTTGAAAAGCAGGAATGTAAAGCTCAGGAGCCTGCCCATTTTTGGTTCAGACCCTGGTAGTGCTTTAGCCACCAATCAGCAAGTGCTAACCAGTTTCTGAACCTAAAATGGCCTGGCTCCTAAGCTTTACATTCCTGCTTTTCAAATAAAGATAGCAAGAGAACGAAGGAAAATTGATAATAGGAGTAGCTTAAAATTGCATGCTCTATCTGAATCAAACATATTTTGGTTTTGTATCCAGTTTAATACACATACTATGCATATCATGTTTAATTTATTCAACTTTTACCATCCCTTTAATTAAAAATGAATTAAAAATGAAACCAACTGTTTTCTATTTGTTGGGTCTAAAGTCAGGAAAAAGATGATAGAGGTCTGGGAGTTGTCCCTGTCAGCCAGCGAACAATGAATTCCTAGGTATTCTATATATATTAATTTAAACAAGCAATCAGGTAAGGCAGAAATATAAGAACTGTCAAATATTTAATTGCTACTCTTTCATATGCTCAGTAGGGCAATTTGCAAGCTGTAGCCATTTACATCTAAGCAGCCAAATTCCATTATCTGAGACATTTCATATTTTATTATTCAATTCAATAAGCAGCTGAACTGAGGAAAATGTTTTGTTTTACTAGTTTGTTAAAATGCTTCTGATAAAAGTTATGAGATACTGTGTGATATCTTACGTTGATGAGGGCTCGTCATCATTTTGTGGGTGGAGCTGTTTTCACAGGGGTGGGATCACGGGTGGTTAGTGGGCAGGATTGTGGGTGTGTCTGGTTGGTTAGTGGGTGTGTCTGGACAATTTGTGGGTGTGTCTGTGCTCCATGGGTATGGCTAAGTGAAATTCTGCAAATAGGGACATATGACTGTCTCAGAGGAAAAATTGGGACAAAGCTCAGAATTTGGTCTGTCCCTCTCAAACAGGAACAGTTGGGAGGTCTGCTAGTGTAAACTAGCATCTTAAATTTTGTGGATGCTTTAAATGCTAACAGTGAACTCACACATTATTTTCACTTCTGGGGGGGTTTAAGCACCCCAATCACTATACACTTCCCTAGTAATTAAACCAGGAAGTGCATGGTTTTGTGCCACTGATACTGCAGTACTAAAGCTTGCTTACATGCCTGTCATTAGTTTATTCTTTAAATTTGAGAACTGGTGGCCGGGGACCAGATTAGGGAAGACACAGAGGCAGGATGGGCACACCAGACAGATCTCTCAAACCCTGACTGATGTGGAAATTTAGCCCAAACAAGTTTGTGCCTGGTGGAGGAATAATGGAGAAATATCCAAATAATGGCTAACCCGTTACGGGCTAGCAGAACTAGGTAGCAGAACTTCCCTTACAGACAGACAAAGAGACAGCCAGCTCTTGCTATGTGTAACAGCTTATAAACTGAACAAAGAACAGATTAATTTCTCTTAGCAAAACTAACTTCACTTCATTTCATGTCATGTGCGCTTCTTGCAGACAAAGCTTCGTAACAGGCTGGAAGCCAAAGGGGGCACACAACGATTGGAGGAAGCCGGATTCGGCATCAATATGCTCAATACAGAAGAAGATGCGGGCGGAGGATCAGAGGACTGTTTACCACATGGTAAGTATTTAAAAAAAGAAGCGTCTTTGTAAAGTTTAATGAATTAAAGTGCCCATGTTTTTAATTTAATTTTTAAATACTGGGTTTTAATTCATTAAACTTTACAATCACTTTAATTACAAATAATTCACAATGTCCATCATGCAAAATGCAAGATGGTTGGAAGCCCAGTGAATTTAATAAAGAAGGAAACTGAAAATAGAGTTTTGGCAGTGCAAAGCTATTGTATGTTTTTGTGTTTTGATCTCACTTTTGGACCTCTCAGGACCAACAAGACTTACTGTATCCAGGGCCTGTTGAAAATGTTGCAGGTTTAATTTAAAGGAGTGTGTACAGATATGCCCATATAAAATCATTATATATATAGATTAGCAATAACTATAGGGAAAATGTATTAAGATTGCAGAGGACAAATCACAAGTAGATAATATGTCCGCCTGCATTTGCCACTTGCAGTGCAGCAGCGGGTGGCAAAATTTAGCATTACATAAGAGCCCTCTTGTGCACTGTCTCTTGTGCATTTGGTTGGAATGTCAGTCGCCTAAAGAAGCAAATGCCAGGATTATTTATCTCAGCACCTCTGAGGTGGCAAAGAGTCTAAAGAAGCAGTTTCCACTTCTTAGTTTCTACTTCTTAAAGTGATTGTAAACTTAAACTATTCTCTCAACAATATTTGCAATAAAAAAGTAAATGATGGGCACTTTCATTGGTAAAAAATCATTGTAGACGCTAAAATATATAATTACCCTTTCATTTTGTTATGCATTCCGCAGTTCCTCCGCTCGCAACGCATAGTCTATTTCTGTGTAAAGGACGAATCACGTTGTAGCCAATTGTCAATCCCAGGGGCGTTAGTATTAACTTGCTTGACGCCAAAGGTGGGCACGTTACAATTAGCTACAACTTGATTTGTCATTTTACTGAAATAGACTATGCGTTGCGGGTGGATCATTTACTTTTTTATTACAAATATTGCCTCAAATTCTGTAAATGCACCTATGTTATACATTTTAATGTGTTCATAATTAAAGGGACAGTCAACACCAGAATTTTTGTTGTTTAAAAAGATAGATAAACCCTTTATTACCCATTCCCCAGTTTTGCAAAACCAACACTGTTATATTAATACACTTTTTACTTCTGTGACTAACTTGTATCTAAGCATCTTCTGACCGCCCCTAATCACATGACTTTTAGTTATTATCTATTGACTTGCATTTTAGCCAATTAGTGCAGTGTCTGCCACTAGCCACATGCGTGATCACAATGCTATCTATATGGCCTACATGAGCTAGCTCTCCCCTGCTGTGAAAAGTAAATAAAATAGAGGCGGCCTTCAAGGGCTTATAAATTATCATATGAGCCTTCCTAGGTTTGCTTTCAACTAGAATACCAAGAGAACAAAGCAAAATTGTTGATAAATGTAAATTGGAAAGTTGTTTAAAATTACATGCCCTATTTGGAAAATGAAAGTTTTTTTTGGACTTGACTGTCCCTTTAAAGGGACAATAAACACATTGTAAATACATTTCTGTTGTCTTGCTACAGCATAGCATATCTGCCAAGTTTTTAAAACAAATTAACATTCCTTTTACTGAAATTATTTTTCAATTGCCAAACTTCACCAACCATTTGCCTTATTTGAAGGAGCCAATCTGTGCTTTAGTTTGCAGACAGCAAGAATAACTATTGTCATAAAGTTAGTATAAAAGTATTTGTTTTGCAGTTGTTGTCAGTTAAAGCCAATTATGAAATTGCTCTTTTTTCAGAGAGAAGAAGACCAGAGGATGTAGAGGAGGGGGGGGGAAGAACCCACAGGAAATCACAAGAAATCGAGATAATAAATAATACTACTACAATCAGCGAGGAAAATACCCCCAATAACAACAATGGTATATTCAATCTAAGCGATAAAACATTAAACAAAGAACAAGAACATATCTTAACAAAAGGATTATCCTTCGCCCCATCTACAAGATTAAACAAATTCAATACTCTAATCAATGCTAATCAATTCATACGCAAATTGACCCTTAAGAGACATTTTCTGAAGAATCCATTAGAAAGACAAACACCTAAAACAGAGTACTCACATACATCACTAAAACCAAAATCACAATATTACCCAACACAGGATAAAGGGAAACATATCGAGATGTTTGAGAAACTAATAAAAGAAGATATAAAGAAATGTGAAATTAATAAGAGGAAACCATTAAATCTCACTAAGAAAGAAAGAACTATTCTGAGAGAACTTAAAGATGATCCATTAATCACAATAAAACAAGCTGATAAAGGAGGAGGAGTAGTAGTACTAAACACCAAGGATTATATAAAAGAAGCTGAAAGAATATTAGGAGACACAGACACTTACAAAAAACTACCATTTAATCCCATTCAAAAACAAATAAAAAAGTTTGCAAGTATTTTGAATGAAGCCAAACAAACAGAAATAATAAACAATCAAGAATACCAATTTCTAACTATCACACACCCCAAAACTCCTGTTTTCTACTATCTTCCAAAAATACATAAGACTTTAGACCATCCGCCAGGACGACCCATAATTTCAGGGATAGGCAGTCTAACTTCTAACATGTCACAATACGTAGATACATTCTTACAAAAATATGTTCACAGTTTACCATCATACCTCAAGGACACAACTGATTTTCTAAATACAATAACAAACATAAATTGGCAAACAGATTATACATTGGTCACTTGCGACGTGAATTCGCTTTATACTAATATCCGACACACATTGGGCATTGCAGCATCGGAACATTTCCTTAACTCAGATCATGAAATGAAAACACCACAAATAAAATTTATCACAGATTGCATAACATTCATTTTAGAAAATAACTACTTCAACTTTAATAACACATTTTATTTACAACTCAAAGGCACCGCTATGGGCACGAGGTTTGCACCCAGCTACGCCAATTTATTCATGGGGAGGTTTGAAGAAGAACACATTTTACACTCCCCATGGGGTGCAAACCTCGTGCTCTATAAGCGATTTATCGACGATATATTTTTTATTTGGAAAGGTGATGTCGAATTACTGCACCTGTTCCTGGAGGACATTAACTCCAACAATTGGGGAATAAAATTCACTCACGAATACAGCAAAGAACACATACATTTTCTAGATGTCCAAATAAAGATCAATAATAATACCATTACTACTGAAACATATTTCAAACCTACTGATACCAACAGTTACTTACATCCAGATAGTTGCCACTTTAACAAATGGATCAATAACATACCTAAAGGTCAATTTTACAGAATAAAGAAAAATTGCTCAGAAAATGAAACTTTCATCACACAAGCCAACACATTAGAAAAGAAATTTCAGGACAAAGGATATGGAGATAATATAATCAAAGAGGCAAAAGCACAAGCAATAAGAAAAGACAGAACTGAACTATTAACATATAAGAAGAAGGATGCTAATAAAGATACAAATAATAAAATATCATTTATAACAGAATACAATGAAGACCATAAAATTATAAAGAAGATCTTAGACAAACACTGGCACATTATTAAAAAAGATCCAATTCTGTCAGACATTATAGACCAACACCCTACTATAATATATAGAAAAACCAAAAATTTAAAGAGCATACTAGCACCTAGCCAATTCAATAAAAATACTACATCAAAACAACAAGATTTATTAGGGAAAAATCTTCATGGTTTCTATCCTTGCAATAGCTGTAAAGCTTGTAAATTTGGTAAAAAAGACAAAGAAGTAACATCATCTAATAACAATTATAAGCATCTGATAAAAGAGACAATCAGATGCTCAGATATTAATGTAATCTATCTAATACAGTGCCAATGCAAATTACAATATTTAGGACAAACCAGTAGACCTCTACATGATAGAATAAGAGAACATCTGTCAAATATTAGACGTGGTAACTGTAAGCATTTACTATCAAAACACTTTACAGAAATACATCACAAAAAACCAACAGGTTTCAAATATTGGGGTATCAAAAAAGTATTCAATAATAGAGGAGGAGATATAGAAAACATTTTATTATTAAAAGAAGCAGAACTAATATTCAAATTTAATACATTGACACCTAATGGTCTCAATGCAGAACTTAATTTAAACCCCTTTATATAAAATATAAAATAAAATCTCATCTTCCAGCATATCCCAAAAGAATTATCTAGTAATTTCATTTTTGTTTTTAGTAATCTATCAAATTATAGATATATCTCCATCTATCCATATTTAAGATCCCCAATCACTGTTATCTTTACACATTAGAATATATTGGGTCTCTTCATAATTATTTGGTTTCCTCATCGAATATAGAATTACTACCCAAATCATTTTCTTACAACTTTAAAACATCATTTCCCATAACTTTAAAACTCCATACGTCTTATTCCTCTTATTTCTTTAATTTTGCCTAACTTTGCATCATATATTTCAAAGTGTCCTATACGTCTCATATATGTTCCAATTTGTGTGACATTATCCACATTTTGGATTAACATCAATTACATAGTTCCAATAATGTTCGAATGTAACATTGTCACTGTCGTTTTAAGTACACAATAATGTGCTATTGTTATTACTAGTTTTTATTTTATATTACAACTGGTTTAATAAAGGCATAGACAAGTAAGCGATAATATCTCCTGAAATATGACACTATGGGAGGAGTTTTTTAACGCCCAGAATACTAGAAATAGAGCCACAGATCTCACACAATAATAGGAAGTCTTGATAAAGGCGCATATCCAGCGCTGAAACGCGTAGATTTTGACAATCCAATGTGACCGAATTTGGCTCCAGCAAGCAAAACAGACAGAATCGCTATCGCACCACTCCCCCCAACGACCCGGCTATCCGATTGGACCTCCGAGGACCACGTGACTACTCAACGTAGACGTCAGGGTAGGAAGGATTGACCGGGCAATTTGAAGGTGAGACGCTCACATACTACCACAGCTACACGGCAAACGCCGAACTGAGACATATCCCGAGTTAAATTGCAATCCTTCCCATAACCCACGCTAGTACAAGAGGAGGTAAGGGATATCGGTAGTCCGGTAGGGGTGAGCACCATAAGAATTTCATACTACTACTTTTTTATAACGGGACATTACAAGCTACACAAGCTATCCCAACAGGAAACAGCTCTTTGGAGCTTTTTGGATCTTTTACAAATAGTTGTGGCCACAACTTTTAACCTATAATTTTTATACTTTAAGCTGAACTATAATCATCGTATCTTTTTAAGGACAAATTTTGTCTTTAAGTGTCTATTGACCAATGTCAGTACTTTTGTCTATGCTGATAAATCAGTTTCACCGACACAATCAGTGAACCAGTTATTGTATTCCAATGCAATGATATGACCATTTTATTTGTTATTATTTGTTTTTATTTACTTATATAAACTGATTAATAAGTCAATTGTACATTTGTTTTGTTTTAATTAAGAAGCACATATTGTTGGTTTTATTAAGAAGCACATTTAATTAAGAAGCACATATTGTTGGTTTTATTGTTGGTTTTATTAAGAAGCACATATCGTTACTTTCACTGTATTTATTGCACATATTGCACTTCAAGCATTGTTTCTTGCAACATATTGCAACATATTGTAGCACTATTTATAATAATCATTGCACACACACATATACCTTATATAAGGATTCACATCTAACATTCTCCCACCTTATAATCTTAAGAGACCACGGGTAGAATATATAAAATAATAGAAATATTTCAATTGTATGTAATCACTATATCATATGTTCCTACACCAGGTAGTCTAAATATATATTAGTCATACATAATAGATAAGTCCCACTCACAGCTCTGTAGTTGAGCGCACCCCTCCCCCCACTTGTTCTTGTTTTACTAGTTTGTTAAAATGCTTCTGATAAAAGTTATGAGATACTGTGTGATATCTTACGTTGTGTGCGTGCATGACCTTTATAGAAAACACCTAGTAGTAACGTACTTCCTAACATTTGTGGCTGGGTATTGGGGATTCAGGAGGTTGATGGGGGCCCGTCATCATTTTGTGGGTGGAGCTGTTTTCACAGGGGTGGGATCACGGGTGGTTAGTGGGCAGGATTGTGGGTGTGTCTGGTTGGTCAGTGGGTGTGTCTGGACAATTTGTGGGTGTGTCTGTGTGCTCCATGGGTATGGCTAAGTGAAATTCTGCAAATAGGGACATATGACTGTCTCAGAGGAAAAATTGGGGCAAAGCTCAGAATTTGGGTCTGTCACTCTCAAACAGGAACAGTTGGGAGGTCTGCTAATGTAAACTAGCATCTTAAATTTGTGGATGCTTCAAATGCTAACAGTGAGCTCACACATTATTTTCACTTCTGGGGGGTTTAAGCACCCCAATCACTATACACTTCCCAAGTAATTAAACCAGGAAGTGCGTGGTTGTGTGCCACTGATACTGCAGTACTAAAGCTTGCTAGTGTGCCTGTCATTAGTTTATTCTTTAAATTTGAGAACTGGTGGCTGGGGACCAGATTAGGGAAGGCACAGAGGCAGGATGGGCACACCGGACAGATCTCTCAAACCCTGAATGATGTGGAAATTTAGCCCAAACAAGTTTGTGCCAGGTGGAGGAATAACGGAGAAATATCCAAATAATGGCTAACCCGTTACGGGCTAGCAGAACTAGCTAGCAGAACTTCCCTTACAGACAGACAAAGAGACAGCCAGCTCTTGCTATGTGTAACAGCTTATAAACTGAACAAAGAACAGATTCATTTCTCTTAGCAAAACTAACTTCACTTCATTTCATGTCATGTGCGCTCCTTGCAGACAAAGCTTCGTAACAGGCTGGAAGCCAAAGGGGGCACACAACGATTGGAGGAAGCCGGATTCGGCATCAATATGCTCAATACAGAAGAAGATGCGGGCGGAGGATCAGAGGACTGTTTACCACATGGTAAGTATTTAAAAAAAGAAGCGTCTTTGTAAAGTTTAATGAATTAAAGTGCCCATGTTTTTAATTTAATTTTTAAATACTGGGCTTTAATTCATTAAACTTTACAATCACTTTAATTACAAATAATTCACAATGTCCATCATGCAAAATGCAAGATGGTTGGAAGCCCAGTGAATTTAATAAAGAAGGAAACTGAAAATAGAGTTTTGGCAGTGCAAAGCTATTGTATGTTTTTGTGTTTTGATCTCACTTTTGGACCTCTCAGGACCAACAAGACTTACTGTATCCAGGGCCTGTTGAAAATGTTGCAGGTTTAATTTAAAGGAGTGTGTACAGATATGCCCATATAAAATCATTATATATATATAGATTAGCAATAACTATAGGGAAAATGTATTAAGATTGCAGAGGACAAATCACAAGTAGATAATATGTCAGCCTGCATTTGCCACTCGCAGTGCAGCAGCGGGTGGCAAAATTTAGCATTACATAAGAGCACTCTTGTGCACTGTCTCTTGTCTCATATGGTTGGAATGTCAGTCGCCTAAAGAAGCAAATGCCAGGATTATTTATCTCAGCACCTCTGAGGTGGCAAAGAGTCTAAAGAAGCAGTTTCCACTTCTTAGTTTCTACTTCTTAAAGTGATTGTAAACTTAAACTATTCTCTCAACAATATTTGCAATAAAAAAGTAAATGATGGGCACTTTCATTTGTAAAAAATCATTGTAGATGCTACAATATATAATTACCCTTTCATTTTGTTATGCATTCCGCAGTTCCTCCGCTCGCAACGCATAGTCTATTTCTGTGTAAAGGACGAATCACGTTGTAGCCAATTGTCAATCCCAGGGGCGTTAGTATTAACTTGCTTGACGCCAAAGGTGGGCACGTTACAATTAGCTACAACTTGATTTGTCATTTTACTGAAATAGACTATGCGTTGCGGGTGGATCATTTACTTTTTTATTACAAATATTGCCTCAAATTCTGTAAATGCACCTATGTTATACATTTTAATGTGTTCATAATTAAAGGGACAGTCAACACCAGAATTTTTGTTGTTTAAAAAGATAGATAAACCCTTTATTACCCATTCCCCAGTTTTGCAAAACCAACACTGTTATATTAATACACTTTTTACTTCTGTGACTAACTTGTATCTAAGCATCTTCTGACCGCCCCTAATCACATGACTTTTAGTTATTATCTATTGACTTGCATTTTAGCCAATTAGTGCAGTGTCTGCCACTAGCCACATGCGTGATCACAATGCTATCTATATGGCCTACATGAGCTAGCTCTCCCCTGCTGTGAAAAGTAAATAAAATAGAGGCGGCCTTCAAGGGCTTATAAATTATCATATGAGCCTTCCTAGGTTTGCTTTCAACTAGAATACCAAGAGAACAAAGCAAAATTGTTGATAAATGTAAATTGGAAAGTTGTTTAAAATTACATGCCCTATTTGGAAAATGAAAGTTTTTTTTGGACTTGACTGTCCCTTTAAAGGGACAATAAACACATTGTAAATACATTTCTGTTGTCTTGCTACAGCATAGCATATCTGCCAAGTTTTTAAAACAAATTAACATTCCTTTTACTGAAATTATTTTTCAATTGCCAAACTTCACCAACCATTTGCCTTATTTGAAGGAGCCAATCTGTGCTTTAGTTTGCAGACAGCAAGAATAACTATTGTCATAAAGTTAGTATAAAAGTATTTGTTTTGCAGTTGTTGTCAGTTAAAGCCAATTATGAAATTGCTCTTTTTTCAGAGCTAAATTAAATAAAATAATGAAAAATATTGCAAAGTTGTTTCATTGAACATAACTAAAAAAATTTTTTTTTTTTTTTTTTAAACAAGCTTTATTGAAACAAATGCAAAGAAAGAATACAATAAAGTCACACAATATATCACTGTATACCGTTAGCAAACGGAATGAGCATTAGAGGATTGTTTTTCAGCTCTTTGTGACTAAAGTTCAAAACATAAAGCAAAGTCTGTGAGATTTATACTCCTGAAGAGTCACGGGATCCCCCGGAGGAGGAGAAATCCCAGATCCTCCAGGTATAAAAAGCTTGGTGATATTTGAAACATTTACAGCATGAAAATTTCAAACTTGTATATACAACATATTACGAAGAGATCACTTAGTGAAGAAAAGGAAATAGAGAGGCAAAGAGAGAGAAAGAATAGCAGAGGAGGGAGAAGGGAAGAAGGAGGGGGGTTGTATCCTAGGGGGAGGAGAAAGAAAAAAAAAAAAGGGGGGGGGGAGGAGAGGGCGCTACGTGATGGTATTCTATAGAGGGGTCTCTCTCCAAGCCGCCAGCATCATATCATGGGAAGCAAGTTGGTTAATTTTAAAATAATGCAGTCTCTCCAAGTTTAATAAGTCATCCACTGAGGAAAACCATTCGTCAAGAGAGGGGGCCTCGGAAGACTTCCATTTCTTAGTAATCAATCTCTTAGCCCCCGTGATCATGATCAGGAGAAGGGCCCTGGTGAACTCATCTTTGGTCTTGGGAAGACGTAGTAGCAGCATGGTCTCAGGGGAGTCCGGGACCAAAACCCGAGCCCTGCGGGACATAGTCTCAATGACAGCCGTCCAGAACTCCCTCAGCATGGGGCATGACCACCAAATGTGGATCAGGGAACCCTGCTCGCCGCAGCCTCTCCAGCAAAGAGGGCTGGCTGATGGAAAGTACCTGTGCAATCTTTCTGGCATATGATACCATCTGGTTAGGAGTTTTAAATGTACCTCCTGGACAGTTGCAGAGACAGAAGAGCGCTTGGCAAGAGAAAATGAGCGTGTTCAGTCCTCTACATCAAAAGTGTTATTAAGGTCTTTGGCCCAGGTCAGAGTGTAGGAAGGAAGTTGAGTATCAGGTGGCAAGAGTAATAGCTTATATATCTTCGAGATCAGCCGTTTGGGGGGGACTGTGTAAGTGCAGAGGGTTTCAAAAGGTGTAAGGTCTCTCATAAACCTGTCTCTATGCTTGTGGTGAGTGAGAAAGTGCGAGAGTTGGTGATACCGGAGCCAGGATGAGAAAAGAGCGCCAAATTGTTCAGACATGTCAGATTGGGAGCGAAGTTTACCTGCATGCAGTGCATAGTGTAGAGTGCCCTCTCGAAGGCTGTAATGTGTACTCATGCGGGTCCCCAAGACATGATATGGGATATCAGGATTCTCTATGATTGGGAGCAATGGAGAATATATCGAGGAAATGTGGGTAGAAGTGGCTAAGAGTCTGTCCCATTCCTGTAGAGCAGTTAAAGTAAGGTGGTATTTCTGTACCAGGGCAGGGCGCCTAGATGGGGGGATCCAAGCTAAGGTGCCGGCGTTGTGTAAATTAAAAATTTGTCCGTCAAGTCTGACCCACTGTTTTTGGGTAGTGTTGTGAGACAGTTCAACCAGCCTCTGTAAAAGAATTGCTCGCCGGTATGTAGCAAGATCTGGGAACCCCAGCCCGCCCCTATCTCGGGGGAGATATAATGTCTTCCTGGGTATTCTGGGTTTCACCCCTGCCCAAATGAACTGTTCTAATAAGCGTTGAAGCTGGGGAAGGAAGTCTTTGGGTAAAGCTATAGGAACAGTTTGCAGCAAATACAGGATACGGGGTAGGATGTTCATTTTAATTAGGCTTATTTTACCAAGCCAGGATAACATTTTGTTTGACCAGGAGGACAAGTCGTTCGTGATTTCCTTACGTAGGGCAAGGAAATTATTTTTAAAAAGGTCTGAGGGGTAGGCAGACAGAAAAATACCTAGGTATTTCAATTTGGAGGTGGTTATACGTATGTGGTATTTTTGGGCTAGACTCTGAATTTGTTCCGAGGGGGCATTGATGTTCAGGATTTCCGATTTGGTTAGGTTGAGATGAAAGTTGGAGAGTTCACCGTATTGTGATAGTTCAGTTAACAATTCTGGGACCGAGGAATCTATGTTGGTGAGTGTATAGAGGATATCGTCTGCGTAAAGAGCCTGTTTGTAGTCTGTGTCGCCCAGCCGGATCCCACTAATTTTAGGGTTATCTCGAATTTTTGGAGCTAACGCCTCTATTGAGAGGGCGAAGAGAAGGGGAGACAAGGGGCAACCCTGTCTGGTGCCATTCGAGATAGAGAAGGTGTCAGATAGGGTGTTGTTAACACGGACTCTGGCATTCGGCAAAGAGTACAGCGCAAATGCCATATTGATAAAAGGGTCGCCAAAGTTCATAGCCTTCAAGACCCGACGCAGAAAAAGCCAATCGACCCGGTCGAAGGCCTTCTCCGCGTCGGTCGAGAAAAGCACTAAACGTTCCCCCGAGACCCGGGCATGCGATATCAGCTGAATCACCTTGCTAGTGTTATCGCGTGCCTCCCTCCCAGGGACAAAACCCACTTGAAGTAGCAAAAAAGATTTGTTCCAGCCACCAATAGTTAAAAAACCTTTATTTCTTCATATAGGGTCTTTTGACAAACATACAACGTTTCAGACCTGCTATAGGTCCTTAGTCATGACTAAGGACCTATAGCAGGTCTGAAACGTTGTATGTTTGTCAAAAGACCCTATATGAAGAAATAAAGGTTTTTTAACTATTGGTGGCTGGAACAAATCTTTTTTGCTACTTGAAGTATTTGCAGGATAAGGCAGATCCTGGGTTCCGTGCCCCACAAGCCACATATCTGTTGGTGCTGTTTTCCACACTTTGCTTTGACAAAACCCACTTGATCAGATGAAATTAGGAAGGGGAGATATTTGTTGAGCCTCTTAGCCAATATCTTAGCGAAGATTTTTATATCCGAGTTTAATAGGGAAATTGGGCGGAAGTTGGCAGGGGAGGTGGGGGGCTTGCCCTGTTTAGGGATAACAGTAATGTGCACCTCGAGGGAAGAGCTGGCCAACTGGGGGTTAGTTATTAAGCTGTTAAATAATTGTAGCATGTGGGGGCCAAGTGTTTTAAGGAAAACCCGAAAATATTTTGGCGTGAGTCCGTCTGGGCCTGGGCACTTTCCTGCTGGAAGGTCCGTCAGCGCTTGAAACAGCTCCTCCAGAGTGACAGGTGCGTCGAGAGAGTCCCTGCTGGCTGAGTCAAGCTGTGGGAGGTCTATAGAAGATAAGTAGTCATCTATCTTATTAAGCCAAACTGATACGGGAGGTCTCTGTGTGCTGTTAGCATCTGTATGTGAGATGTTATACAGCCTTGAGTAGTAGGAGTGAAAGGAGGCAGCTATTTGCTTAGAGCCTCGTATTGTTGTGCCGTCCTCTTTCTCTAACAAGTGTATGTGGGATTTAAGCTGTTGTCTGCGAATGCTCCTGGCCAGCAACTTGCCAGGTTTGTTACCCCCCTCATAATATTGCTGTTTCGTAGAGAGAATCTTGCGCTGATAGACCTCAAGTTGGTGTTGTTTGAGGGTTAGTTTGGTTTCCCTTAACAGAGTTCCTTTGGCCTTATCCAAAGGGTCAGTTTTGTGTATGGACTCTAACTCTGCCACTCTTTCCAAAAGTTGTGTCTTTTACAGTCTGTGCTGCTTGACTATGCGGGCTTTGTGTTTGAGGAATTCTCCGCGTATGACACATTTGTGGGCTTCCCAGAAACAGATATAGAGGTGTGTGAGGGCGTATTATGTGATAGATAGTCGGTCAAAGATTTTTGAATGTCATCTCTTACGTCCTGCCTTTCTAACAAGTGGTCATCAAGTCTCCATATGTAAGTCGAGGGGGCAAGTCGGGCCATAAAATACTGCAAGTCAGAGGAGCGTGATCGGACCAAGTGATGGAGCCAATCTCGCAGGTGTCCACCATGTCTAATGCCGCAGAGTCAAAAAGGAAATAATCGATATGTGAGTATTTGTTATGGGGAGGAGAGTAATACGTATAATCGGGACCTGAGGGATGGTGAAATCTCCAGACATTGTGGAGTTTGAGACTTGCAATGGTCGTTTTAACAGATTTAGTTATTTTATTGGAGACACTAGTTATGCCTCCGGATGTGTCCACCCGGGCGACTAGAGGTATGTTAAGGTCTCCGGAGAGAAACACCGAGCCCCTCGCCTGATCCAGGATCAGTTTAGAAACTTTGGTCATGAAACGATGTTGGTCAGTATTTGGGCTGTACACTGTGACCAACGTAATTGGATGCTCGTAGAGCAGTCCAGTTATTAACAGAAATCTACCATCTGGGTCTTTGTCTGTGTGCGTGATTTTTAAAGGGATAGAGTGGTGAATCAGTATACCAACACCACACTTTTTAGACGTCCCCGAGGCGAAGATCGCCACCGGGTATTGTTTGTTAAACCAACGGGGCTCACGACCTCTACGGAAGTGAGTCTCCTGGATGAACAGGATATGGCTATGGAGTTTGTTAAGCTCTCGGAAAGCTATAGACCTCTTACCTGGATTGTTAAGGCCCTTGGCGTTGATAGTGGTAAAATTCAAACCGTGGGAAGAGGGGGAGGGGGGGGAGAGGAGGAGGGGGAGAGGGAGAAGGGGAGCATAAGGAAGGAAATTATTTACATTCTAAGGCACAATTGAGAACGACAAGAATGCAAACAGTATAGAAAACGTTATACTAACTGATAAATCTTATAAAGGCACTTATGAAAATTCAAAACATAACGGTTGAGAGTATACAGTAACTGCAATAACAACATGCTAGCGAGAATGGGAACCAGAGCGTGGGCTTTAATATATGGCCTATATACTAGAGCAAGTAGTAATCTAGGAATGGGGTACTGGTTGCCTCAGAGAGTGTTAATCACTAAAAGGGGCTATAGTATTGGGCAGGGTTATGGGTATTCTAAAGGATTACTCAAGGAAAGTGCAGCTAGTCCAGGCCTGTAGGCTATAACGCTATCAGTTCCCTACGGCCCGTAGTAGAGCCATAATGCAGTGTACAGTTTTCAAGAACTTCCAAAAGGATACAGAGTTCTAAGTGCTAGGATGTAAGTTCCAGTCTGCGATGAAGGAGGGTGTCTTTTGGGAAGGCGATGTCTCCTCAAGTAGATAAGTGTCTGGCACTGTTGTTTGGGAGGTGTTGTGGAGGTGTTGTGGAGCGTCATCTTCAATGGAGAGGCCAGGGCGGAAAGTCGCTGTTTTATTGCGCCAAGTAGCCGTCAGGGATACAGGAAAGCCCCATCTGTAAGGGACATTATGTGCTTTCAGTCTCTCTGTAATGTGTGACAGATCCCTCCTTTTTAGTAGGGTGGCCGGGGACAGGTCTGAAAAGATTTGTAATGCCTCTCCAGCATGTTGCACCGGTTGTTTGGTGCGAGCCCATTTTAAGATTTCCTCCTTGTCTTTGAAATTTAAGAAACGGACAATAATGTCTCTGGGGGGTGACTTAGCGGGCGGCTTGGTCCGTAGTGCCTTGTGTGCTCACTCCAGAGGGATGTCAGGAGATGATGGAGTATCTTTTAATGTGCGGAACAGGCTTTGCAGGTAGCCCTCAATCGCTGGAGGATGGATGGTTTCGGAGACCCCTCTGATCCTCAAGTTGTTGCGGCGGCCTCTATTATCAAGATCTTCAACTTTATCAGACAATGTTAGAATAGTATCTGATTGCTGCTGCAACGTATGCTGCAATTGTAGAATGGAGGTGGCTGTCTCAGCGTGTTTCGCCTCTGAGTGTGATACCCTAGTGTCTAAGGAGTTAATGTCTCTCTTCAATTCATTAAAAAGACTTCTCATCTCTTTAACGGCATTTTTAATATCCTCATTAGATGAGAGGTGTCACAGGTCTTCCTTGGTTATAGGTTGCATGGTTGGTGGGTCAGAGGCCTGCAGGGTAGGTGATGAGGTACCTAGGTTGTGTTCCATACCACTAGATGAATCGGAGCTATGGATGTCAGCTTGTTTCAGGTAGCTGGTAAGGGTGAGCGCTGGGGTGGCTTTGTCTGTTTTAGCCTGACGTTTGCACGGCATAAGTACCCAGCCAGAGTGGTATTAAAAAGATATGGAGTCATATGCAGGCCTTGTAGCTTTAGTGAAAGGTCCACGTGGCTGTTTAAACTCCTATATGGTGTGGAATGACCCTGAGAGACACAATGGGGACCAAAGAGGATAAAGCCAAATGAACTGGAGGGTGTATGCCAAGTAACATTAATGTTCGCCTTGAGGAGCTGGAGAGATGATAAGCGAGCAGTAGGGTTACTAAAGGCCCCTTGGCAATATGGCGCCCTTTAATGCTGGGATACGCTGCAGGGCAGTTCAGCCTATGCAGACAAGTGATTTACAGGCAGTTATAGGGGGCTCAGGTGGCTTAGTAAGAGCCCATCCACAGACCTCGGTAACCCAGGCAGTGTCCCAACTAAGGTCCCAGGCCAATAGGCCCCTCTGAGGTGGGCCGGGAGAC
The DNA here is from genome assembly GCF_027579735.1 of Bombina bombina. Lineage (NCBI taxonomy): Eukaryota > Metazoa > Chordata > Amphibia > Anura > Bombinatoridae > Bombina > Bombina bombina. The sequence goes on from NC_069501.1 coordinate 87,853,577, forward strand.
CCGGAGGGGCGTTGGTGTAAAGTTGCAACTCACCTGGATCAGCAGGGGGCCCGTCCGGTAAAAGCCTTGTCAGTTGAATCGGACCAGAGGCGTTAGACACCGCCCGCCGACGTCTCCGGTCAGGAAGTTGGGGCTGCGAAAAGCAAATCTCAGGGCTGAGTCCTCATGCGACACAGGTTTCAGGCCTCCAGTGATGCTGTGGTTGTGCGCGCTCTCTCTGAGTAAAGAGCTCCGGAGCGGTCTGTTCCGATCTTCCTGTCTCTCAACTTGCTGACCGTGTGATAGAGGGTGTGCTCCCCTAGAAGCAGGGAAAAATTAGAGGGGAAAAGTGCCTAAAATTGAGCGCATACTGTTTAGGGAATTAGGAGCTGATTCAAAACCCAGCCATCTGCCTGCGTGGCTAAGCTCCGCCCCATAACTAAATATTTTATATAAAATTCTTAAGGTGTTTACTGTCTCTTACTCTGACTTAATTTCTCATACTCTGTATTAAAGTTAATTTAGAGAGTGACAGTTGATTTTGTTTAATTATTTAATTAATTCCTTCATTTATCCTGTAATACAAGGAGCTAGGGTTGCCCCCTTTTCTGGAAAAAAATACCGGCCATGCTCATTAGCATAGATTTACATAAATAATTCTACAGCATAAATCAGGAACTAAAGCTGCTAGGACTGAGTTTAAATGATCATTTGTTTATAATTAGATTACAACACAATTAGAAGACGTTTCACCATGATAGCATCTTTATTTCTGTATTTAAACTTTATTTTCAACTTTGTTCTGAACTTGAAATATTCCTGTCATGTAAATAAAATACCGGCTGGGTGGGAACCCTACAAGGAGCGCAAAGACCAAAAACTTAAAGGGGCACTAAACCCAAGTTTTTTTCTTTCATGATTCAGATAGAGCAGGGGTATCAAACTCAAAGTATCTGGTGGCCACTGGCCAAATGTTCTTCTCCCATGGGGGGCCGCTTGAACTGAGTGAGTGCTACGGAACTGGCTATACTAGGAAATGGAAGTGTCATTTAACCATGTAGTGGTGCATGGTGGGAGTTGTAGCCCACAATAGACATACAGTACATACATAGTTGTTTATATTTATCTTGTGAGTGCCAAGTGAAGTGATCATCTTGGAACTGTATGGCAACATAAAAAGTTGTTATACAGTGCATGGTTGGAGTCTACACTGGATGCTTTATATTTATCTAGTGAGTGCCTATATAGAACATCAACTAGTTACACCTCTTAGAGCCCTAAAAAAATTGACAGCCAAAATTAATGGTTTACCTATTAAACAAGGGAGGACCAGATGAAACTATCTTGAGGGCCACATTTGGCCCTGGGGCCGGTACTTTGAGACCACTGAGATAGAGCATGCAATTTTAAGCAACTTTCTAAATTACTCCTATTATCAATGTAAGCCTCCAATAAGCAGGCACTATCCATGGTGCTGAACCTAAAATGGGCTGGCTGCTAAGATTTACAGGCCTGCTTTTAAAATAAAGATAGCAAGAGAACAAAGAAAAATTGATAATAGGAGTAAATTGGAAAGTTGATTAATATTTCATGCTCTATCTAAATCATGAAAGAAAAAAAATTGGTTTCAGTGTCCCTTTAACCCTCTGTGCCGGGACAATAATAGGCTGAGTAAGAAAACGACAACACAATAATTTTGAAAATAATTATCAACTCTGAGTGAAAGTTGTTTTTAAATTATTGTTAAACCTGTGGGAAATGGTCTAGCAGTCAGAAAATGTCCAGGAATGTGGTCATCTTAACTCCAAAGGCTTGGAGTTATTTCTGGTAACAAAATTGTTTATTGTAACTGGTAGCAAACACAAGGGCAGGCAATATAACCTGTTAGCAGAGTTTAGTTAATGATTCATCTCTCAACTGTTTGTTGCTGGAAAAGACAATTGAAAACTCAGCTTCCGTTACCTCCCCTTGTGACACAGTTTAATTTCCATATGAAAGCAGAGGGCAATAATTTGGTTGAAACAGACACTCCGTAACCTATAATTATATGTACAATGTGCCCTGACATACAGGAATGACAGTAGTCAAGGGACATTTTTTTTCTCTTGCTGTGTTTAGTTGTGAAAATATTAAAGGGAACCACAGTTATATCAATTACCTTGGTGGGATATTATACCTAACACATAAAGAAAGTGAATACAAATGGAAATATACCTTAACATTTGCCAAAAAATATTTATTTAAAAATGCTTCTCCTCTCAGAAGATGCTTATTAATTGGTACAAAAATATGCGGAGCATGGACTATGAAAAAAATCCAAAAATATTTTATTCAAAGCATGGAAACAAGCATTAAAAATACTTGCAAGTGAAAAGGAAGAGGGTCTCATACGTTTCGACTTATGCCTTCACCAGAGACCATTATTACTTGGTGTCCCCCTTTTTATCTAACATGCCTATAAGCAATAGTTTCTAGCATGAGACGACAGGCATTTATATTTATCAATGTTTGCACATGCACATTACATTTAGGTTTAGCAGAGGACCGTGCGTATTTGATTTAAGAAAGTGTTTCTCGCACAGCTCTCATTGGATATTGAGTTATGCAGTGTGGGTAAGACCGAGAGATAAAACCACTTGGAACTAGTTATTTGAAGTGAATCCTATTAGAAGTCAGACAGGCAGAGCACACTATGGGAAAAGGTCAAGCCAAGCACATCTGGATTCCAGTCTTTTTTAATAATTTGCAAGAAAATATCTGAAAGCATTTTTTTCCCAATTTCAAAGCTAGCCCAATCAGTGAAATCAATTTAAAAAAAAAAACACTCAAATATTTTCTAGTTTTCAAATTCCAAATGAAAAAATATTGTGCAGTTGCAGAAAACGCAAGGCTGTTCTTTATTTGTTTAATTTTAAATATTTTCAACAGCATTCAATATCAATGTTTTCCTCACAGCTCAGATTCCGAAAACGAAAATAACAATCAGAAGCTTTAACAGGATATTTATATATGTATAAGTAATTAAGAAATGTATTAGAAATAAAAATCTGCATACAGAGGGCTAGATTCCAAGTGGAGCACAATAATTACCACAAGAAGTGCAAACACAAACACAAGGTTGCAATATTTTTACCTTTAGAACCTGTATTACAAGACGGGCGTTAAAAGAGGTATTGCGAGTTCACAAGCTTGCAATAACTATTGCTGCCTTTACTTTTAATGATGTGGCAAAGAGGAAACTCACGCTCATATTACAAGTTTATAATTAACCCTTGTACCTGAATGATAATAACATTAATGCTGGAAATGTTAACCAGTGAAAAGCTCTGGTAAAGTCATTGACTATTCATAAAATAATCAAGAAATAAGAATGAATTAATAATCCACTAAATTGTCCTCTTAGGTTTTATTTTTACACTATTTCAAGACTTTTTAAAAAGAACATTGCTTTTGTGCATAGACAAAAGACACTAATGCCATTTTGGATGTACTTAAAACCCATTTTTTCATGATTCATATAAAGCTTGTGACTTTAAACAACTTTTAATTTACTTCTATTATTTAATTTGTTTTGTTCTCTTGGTATCCTTTGTTGAAAAGGATACCTAGGTAGGAATATTCTATTGTCTAGATTAATTAAGGTTATATTCATTTCTGTTTTATGGTCCTGCGCTATTGGTTGTTCCTGAAATATTTAACTATATTAATTGGCCAGATATATGTAACGTCTCATAGCACACAAGAACCAATAGAAATGCGAAAATACATAGAACATGAACGCAGCATCTGGAAAACCGTTGTGCAACCCCTTTTATATGCATTTAATATTAGCATTACCATCATTTTTATTTATACTGTTCTCATTATTCAAAATGTGAGTTTTATCTGTAAGCACTTCATAGCTTTCTGCCGAGGTGTTCGTTCACTATCAAGGTCCAAAAATATTAAGATGAAATATGTGGATAAGTAATAGACACCATCATTAGGGCACAGTATTTAGTGTTCTTATGTGGTAACAAGAGCAAATATATTTAGATAGTTTAATCTGAACTGAGGCATTATGATTGTGCAGCACATTTGTATATGAGGTGATATTTGTATGTATTATACCTTTAAATTGTTCATTGTACATTTTTTTCTAATTTAGTTTATTGTTTGCATTTTTAAATTTGTGCAGGGTTTTGGTCTAGAAACAAGATTAACATATTCATTTCTAGAAAAAAAAATTGACCACACTTTTTCCTGTTTAAATAGTGGGCTTTTAAACATTTCTCATTTTACAATAAACAAGGTTTGAAAAAATGTATAATAGACAATTTTACATTCATATAAATAACACATTATAGACACATGGACTGTATACCAATAATGCCCAGCTCAAATGGATAAATAATTAATTTGCATGTTTTGCTATTCTTTTGGAAGTGAAAAGGTTACACACTGTATTGATGCAAACACCTGTATTGTATGGGATATTCATGCTGAATGGCCATTGTATTAGTGATTTGTATTTGTATGTCATATTTCGCGCTGCCACTTAGTGCACTTCACTCGGGCAGCAATACCCCAATTGGCGCACAATTTCACTACGCTATTCTCAGCGAACTGATTCTTTGTTGGCTTTTGGGAGGTGTGTTATCTTCTCGCTATATAAGAACTGTTCTTTTCTTCTCTAGTTCCCATTTATAGACTCCAAGTTTGTACAATTAACTGAAATGCTAAGAACCTTTTGCCAAGCCTCTCAAGGGTCTCAAGTCCTGCTGCTGTACATCTGCCTTCAACTATCCGAGTTGCCTCTGCTCCAAAGCTACCACTACAACAAAAAGTTGACAGTTCTCCTGACGACTGAAGAGGATTTCTACAACCAATGCCGAATGCCGTCTTCACTAATGATCCAATTACATTTTGCTCCTCTTATGCTTAAGTGTTTTTCATAATTTTCCTTCTCAAGGAAAAGCTTTAGCTTGGGTATCCCCTCTGTTTGAGAAAGACAGTCCTATCTTGCATAATACTAAGACCTTCTTGTTGGCTCTACAGGTGGTTTTTGATAAGCCAGGAAGAGAGGCAATTGCAAAGTTCTCCATACTAGAGCTCTGACAGGGTTCACAAACTGTTGCTCAGTACATGGTAGAATTCCGCACCCTTGCTGCAGAGACTGAATGGAATCAGGAAACTCTGAAGGCTGCCTTTCATAGGGGGCATTCAGAATGTTCATAAAGAGGAGTTGGTATACAGGGAACAACCGGAAACCCTGGAAGATTATATTACCTTATGTATCAAACTTGACATATGTCATCAGGAAGTCTATTAAAGAAAGACAGAGCCATGACCAACTGTTCGGCTGACTGAGAGATTCTCAAAACTTCCAAGTCCTACTTTTCCAGCAGCCCCTCCTGAATGGCCTTTGAAAGTAGGTACCATATGCTTGTCTGAAATTGACAAACTCAGGAGATTCACCTTGGGACTATGGGGCATATTTATCAATGTGCGAGTGGACATGATACGAAGTAGCGTATCATGTCCCCCGAACATCGATATATGCCGACAGCATACACTGTCGGCATTTATCATTGCACCAGCAGTTATTGTGCCGCCGCAGAGGGTGTCAATCAACCCTATCTTATTCAATCAGGCTGATTTCTGTCCGCGGCCTCAGAGCAGGCAGACAAGTTATGGAGCAGTGGTCTTTTTCCGTTTCCGGCGAGCCTGAAGACAAAGGACAACATGGTTTCACTGCTGGAATATCATGTCAGACTAATCTAATTGACCATATAACTAAATAAATAGACCAGGGAGGAGCCGTAGATGTTGCATATCTAGACTTTAGCAAAGCATTTGACACTGTCCCACACAACAAGCTTATTCACAAAATGTATTGCCTTGGAGTAAATGTTAAGATTTTTAAGTGGGTTGAATGCTGGCTTAAAGGGATACTAAACCCAATTTTTTTCTTTCATGATTCAGATAGAGCATGATATTTTAAGCACCTTTCTAATTTACTCCTATTATCAATTTTTCTTTGTTCTCATGCTATCTTGATTTGAAAAAGCAGTACTGTAAGCTTTAGAGCCGGACCATTTTTTGTTCAGCACCTGGGTAGCACTTGCTGATTTGTGGCTAAATGTAGCAAACCAATCAGCAAGCTCTACCAAGGTGCTGAACTAAAAATGGGCCGGCTCCTAACCTTTTATTTCTGCTTTTTCAAATCAAGATAACATGAGAACAAAGAAAAATTGATAATAGGAGTAAATTAGAAAGTTGCTTAAAATTGCATGCTCTATCTGAATGAAAAAATGTGGAGTTAATATCCCTTTAAGGATAGTAGGCAGAGGGTTTCAATTAATGGAGTACATTCAAATGAGGGGTCAGTTACTAGTGGTGTTCTTGGGCTTGTTTTGTTTAACATGTTCATAAGCAATATTGGAAGTGGGCTTAAATGTATATGAAACCCAAAAATTTTCTTTCATGATTTAGGTAGAACATACAATTTTAAACAACTTTCCAGTTTACTTCTATTATCAAATTTGCTTCATTCTTTTGGTATCATTTGTTGAAGGAGCATCAATGCACTACTGGTTCCTAACTGAAGACATGGGTGAGCCAATGACAATCGGTATATATATATATATATGTAGCCACCAATCAGCAGCTAGAACCTAGGTTCTTTGCTGCTCCTGAGCTTACCTAGATAAACCTTTCAGCAAAGAATAACAAGAGAAGGAAGCAAATTAAATAATATAAATAAATTAGAAAGTTGTTTAAAATTACATGTTCTTTTTGAATTATGAAAGTAAAAAAATTGGGTTTCATGTCCCTTTAAGGGGAAGGTTTGCTTTTTTGCTGATGATACAAACATTTGTAACAGAGTTGATGTTCCAGGAGGGGTTGATCAAATGAACAGTGATATTAAAAAAAACTAGAGGGGGGCGGAGCCGGTAGCGGTAAAGATGGCCGCATAAATCTATCAAATAGGGGCACAAAAGCACTAAAAAACGGCTTATGTGGAGAAATTTCTACACCACCGGTAATCGGATTGTGAGATGCACATAATGGTACCGATTGTTTGGTCGAATGTTAAGAGAAAGACCGGAATGTGAACCGACGTCACAAGCAGCAAGAGTTGGGCCTATCTCATCAGCAAGAGCGAGCGCAATGGAGTGGTCTGCTTCGATTAGATGCATCCATTGGGGCTAACGAAACTAACACCATACAGCATGGATATGCGACTTAGGAGTGCAGGCCCCATCTAATACTTACCAGGCCCAGATAAGGTAAACCACACGATTGCACTTTGCATATGAAGGCCATAACACTCACCTGGAACTATATAAGCACTACACATTAAGAGTTTCGCCAGAAACAGCAGTTATGAAGCAGCGGTCACAAAGACCGCTGCTCCTTAACCTGTCCGCCTGCTTTGAACAGGCGGACAGACATCGCCGGAAATCGATCGGGTTGATTGACACCCCCTGCTGGCGGCCGATTGGCCACGAGTCTGCAGGGGGCGGCGTTGCACCAGCAACTCTTGTGAGCTGCTGGTGCAATGCTGAATACGGCAAGCGTATTGCTCGCCGTATTCAGCGAGGTCTGTCGGACCTGATCCGCACTGTCGGATCAGGTCCGACAGACCTTGATAAATTGGGGCCGTGGGCTATACTCTGTATAAAAGAAAAGCAATATAAACAAGGACTTTCCCTGCAGTTGCTGGAAGGCTATCCAAACAACATAAAGGCTACACGATTGGGAGCTACTTCTATCACACACTATCACACACTATCACACACTCTAGGGTCATACTGAGAAGCCTGACCCTAATCTCAGGACTCATGGTTATCATTCTTGTTACCGTTGTATTTAGGTTTGAAAGGACACTTGTTGACAATGTGCCCCTTTGCCTTAACATATTCAATGTTTACTTTAAGAATTATTTACTGCCTACTATACACCCCTATTGTTTGTTTGTTCTTGTCTATTCAGAAACAGAGGCATGATAGATGTCTACTATTATGACTCAGACAACTTATCTGATCCATCCCTTCTGGCATTACTGGCCAGGCTCTGAATGCTATTGTTATTTTTGTTCATTTTATCTGTTAAAGTTATTGTTACAATATAATGTTAAATATGCACCTCAATGTTTACACTATGCCTGTGGTCTTACACTGGAATACACAGCAGTAATACATCTGGTCCATTCACCGGTAGTACTCTAAGATGAATCCTAGAACTCACCCTATTCATATCATAACTCAGAATGTTAAAGGGTTTAATTCCCCATGCAAAAGGTCAAAAGCCCTCTCTGATTTACTTAAGAAGGGGGCTGACATTCTCCTCCTCCAAGAGACACATTTAAAAAAAACTACAGGTACCTAGATATTTCAGTAGACATTACACTCAGCACTTCTACAGCACAGCATCCACTAAACATTGTGGAGTTAGCATTTTGCTCCGTAAACATATTCCTTTCGTACTTTCACTAATGGTAAAAGATAGTGATGGTAGATTCCTGAGAACAACAAGCCTAATGTATGGACAACCAATCACTCTGATTAATGCCTACGCTCCCAATACCAACCACATCTCCTTTTTTAGGTCACTCTTTCACAGAATATTAGATACTGTATATCTAAAGGACCAGTCTTTGTAGGAGGAGACTTTAATTTCCCATTTCAACCACTGATTGATAACTCTAATCCATTATCCAGAACCTCGAAACGCACAACATCTTATCTGTGGAAAAGTCTGAAAGATAATAATTTATATGACATATGGAGATTTGTTCACTCAGCAACAAGAGACTACCCATTTTACTCCCACCCCTCACACTCTTATAGCAGGATAGATTATGTCCTGACTAATCAACTAGGCCTCTCACTCATAGCAAGTTTTACCATTTTGCCCACGTCATGGTCGGAACACTCAGCTGTATCTGTACAGATCAACTGGCTAAATACTCCCGGGTCCATTCCAATGGCGTCTGGATGAATCTCTGTTGACGCATCAACCCTTCATTGATAAACTCTCTAACACTATGTCAGAATACTTCAATATTAACACACAATCAGTGGACAATCCCTACATAGTATGGGAGACACATAAATGTACACATAGGGCTGCAGGTATCAAATATAAAAAAATCTCTAAACAAACATACTCTACATTAACAACAAAATTATCTCATTTAGATTTTACACATAAACGGAACCCTACCAATACTAATAGTCTAGAAGAAATTTGTTTAACGAGAGAACAATTGAATAACCACCTTAATATAGAATATCAAAAATCCTCCTTAAAACTAAAACAAAAATTTTACCATGAAGGGAAAAAAGCAGGAGAAATGTTAGCTAGATCTTTAAAAAGCAATACATTAAGATCCTTCATCCATGACTCAACAAAACATCCTAGTTCAAACTACTCCTGATATACTAGATCAATTTCACTAATATTATTCAAAATTATATCACATACAACCCAACCCTGCAACCCCTGAAACAGATAAAGATGCCCGCATTCAAGCTTATTTAGATACTTGTAATCTCCCTACACTATCATAACAACAGAGTGAGCTATTAGATGCTTCTATTTCGGTACCTGAAATCACAGCAGCCATAAAAGACCTCAAAACTGGAAAAAGCCCAGGTACTGATGGATTTACAGCTTAATATTACCAACTCTTTGCCCCCATCCTTATTTCCCAGCTACATTGCCTATTTAATAGAGTTGATCCCTCAAGCCCTTTCCCACCTTCCATGCTGGAAGCGCACATTGTAGTTCTACATTAACCCGGTAAATCTTCGGACACTCCCTCAAATTTCCGCCCCATTTCCATACTGAACATAGATACTAAAATGTATGCAAAAATTCTAGCAACACGCTTGAACAACGTTCTTTCCCACCTAATACACCTAAACCAATTGAGTTTTATTCCATATAGAGAAGCCCGTGATAATACGCTAAAAATGATTAACCTTATAGAACACACTGAAAAATGTACTAACCCAACTATCTTCACGTCCATGGACGCAGAGAAAGTGTATATTAGATTAAATTGGAAATTTCTCACTCAGAATAATTAAATGTAGTTTTCCAGAAAACTTTATATCAAAGATAACAGCTTTATATTCTACTCCAAACACTAAAAATCAAACTAAATAATTATCTTTCAGCTCCATTTTTAATATATAATGGCACGAGACAAGGATGTCCATTATCGCCTCTTTAATTTGCTCTGACTATAGAAACCTTGGCAAATAGGATTAGATCAAACACAAAAATCACAGGTAAGAATACAAAATCTCATTATACGTGGATGATATTTTCCTCACTATAACTAACCCAATAGAATCATTCAAAGAAATAAAAAACAAATTTCAATTATATGGTAGGCTCTCTAACTTTAAAATAAATTATTAAAAATCAGAATTTATGGGCATAGCAGTCCCAGGCACAACTATTCATCATCTAACTACCACATACTCCTATGCACATCGAAATACCTCTCTAAAATACTTACGCCTAGATTTAGAGTTTGGCATTAGCCGTCAAAAGCAGCGTTAAGGGGACCTAACGCTACTTTTGGCCGCCCGCTGGTATTTAGAGTCAGCCAGGAAAGGGTCTACCGCTCACTTCCCTACCGCAATTCCAGGCTACCGCAGATCCCCTTACGCCAATTGTGTATCCTATCTTTTCAATGGGATCTGCCTAACGCTGGTATTTGGAGTCTTGGGAGAAGTGAGCGGTAGACCCTCTACCGACAAGACTCCTAACGGCAAAAAAAGTCAGTAGTTAAGAGCTTTATGGGCTAACGCCGGAATATAAAGCTCTTAACTACTGTGCTCTAAAGTACACTAACACCCATAAACTACCTATGTACCCCTAAACCGAGGCCCCCCCACATCGCCGTCACTCTAATACATTTTTTTAACCCCTAATCTGCCGACCGGCCACCACCAGATCCATCTTCATCCCGCCGACGCGGAACATCCTCCTTCCCCGACGGACTAACGACGAATGAAGGTTCCTTTAAGGGACGTCATCCAAGATGGCGTCCCTTCAATTCCGATTGGATGATAGAATTCTATCAGCCAATCGGAATTAAGGTAGAAAAAATCTGATTGGCTGATGCAATCAGCCAATCAGATTGAAGTTCAATCCGATTGGCTGATCCAATCAGCCAATCGTATTGAACTCGCATTCTATTGGCTGATCGGAACAGCCAATAGAATGCAAGTTCAATACGATTGGCTGATTGGATCAGCCAATCGGATTGAACTTCAATCTGATTAGCTGATTGCATCAGCCAATCAGATTTTTTCTACATTAATTCCGATTGGCTGATAGAATTCTATCAGCCAATCGGAATTGAAGGGACGCCATCTTGGATGACGTCCCTTAAAGGAACCTTCATTCGTCATTAGTCCGTCGGGGAAGGAGAATGTTCCGAGTCGGCGGGATGAAGATGGATCCGGAAGAAAGAAGATAGAAGATGCCGCTTGGAAGAAGACATCGCCCGGATGGAAGACCTCTTCTTTGCCTCTTGGATCAAGACTTCTACCGGATGGAGGACATCTTCTTGCTCTGCTTGGATGAAGAATTCGGCTCGGCTGGGTGAAGACGACTCAAGGTAGGGAGATCTTCAGGGGGTTAGTGATAGGTTTTTTTAAGGGAGGTTTGGGTGGGTTAGAGTAGAGGTATGTGGGTGGTGGGTTGTAATGTTTGGGGGGGTATTGTATTTTTATTTTCATGCAAAAGAGCTGATTACTTTGGGGCAAGGCCCCGCAAAAAGGCCTTTTAAGGGCTGGTAAAAGAGCTGATTACTTTTGTATTTTAGAATAGGGTAGGGACTTTTTTTATTTTGGGGGGCTTTTTTATTTTATTAGGGGGTTTAGATTAGGTGTAATTAGTTTAAACTGCTTGTAATTCTTTTTTCTTGTTTTTTTGTATTATAGAATAGTTTATTTTATTTTGTTTTATTTTAGGTAATTGTAGGTAATTTATTTAATTAATTTAATGATAGTGTAGTGTTAGGTTTAATTGTAACTTAGGTTAGGATTTATTTTACAGGTAATTTTGTATTTATTTTAACTAGGTAGCTATTAAATAGTTATTAACTATTTAATAGCTATTGTACCTAGTTAAAATAAATACAAAGTTGCCTGTAAAATAAATATAAATCCTAAAATAGCTACAATGTAATAATTAATTACATTGTAGCTATATTAGGGTTTATTTTATAGGTAAGTATTTAGTTTTAAATAGGAATAATTTATTTAATTTTAGGAATATTATTTTGTTTAATATAAATTATATTTATGTTAGGGGGGGTGTTAGGGTTAGTGTTAGAGTTAGGTTTAGGGGTTAATAACTTTATTATAGTAGCGGCGACGGTGCGGGTTGGAGATTAGGGGTTAATAATTTTAGGTAGGTGGCGGCGATGTTAGGTAGGGCAGATTAGGGGTTAATACTATTTATTCTAGGGTTTGCGAGGCGGGAGTGCGGCGGTTTAGGGGTTAATACATTTATTATAGTGGCAGAGAGGTCCGGTCGGCAGATTAGGGGTTAATAAGTGTAGTTAGGTAGCGGCAACATTGGGGGGGCAGATTAGGGGTGAATAAATATAATATAGGGGTCGGCGGTGTTAGGGGCAGCAGATTAGGGGTTCATAAGTATAATGTAGGTTGCGGCGGTGTACGGAGCGGCAGATTAGGGGTTAATAGTATAATGCAGGTGTCAGCGATAGCGGGGGCGGCAGATTAGAGGTTAATAAGTGTAAGGTTAGGGGTGTTTAGACTCGGGGTACATGTTAGGGTGTTAAGTGCAGACTTAGAAAGTGCTTCCCCATAGGAAACAATGGGGCTGCGTTAGGAGCTGAACGCTGCTTTTTTGCAGGTGTTAGGGTTTTTTGCAGCCCAAAATGCCCCATTGTTTCCTATGGGGATATCGTGCATGAGCACGTTTTGCCAGCTTACCGCTACCGTAAGCAACGCTGGTATTGAGGGTTGAAGTGGAGCTAAGTTAGGCTCAACACTCCCTTTTTTTAGCCTAACGCAGCCCCTCAGACAACTCTAAATACCAGCGTTGTTGGAAGGGTGCATTGGCAAAAAAAGCAGCGTTAGCTACGCGGGTCTTTACCGACAAAACTCTAAATCTAGCCGTTAGGGATTCAAATAACTATAAACCCACAAAATGTATTCGCTGAAAACTATTTACCTCTATTACAAAAATATTCAACAAGAACTAAATTTGTGGTACAACAAAACCTTATCATGGTTAGACAGACTGCATGCTGTTAAGATGACTATCCTACCAAAAATCCTCTATTTCCTCCAAACTGTTCCAATCACCTTACCTACATCCTTCCTTAATACGCTTCAGGGAATGCTAGATACTTTTCTCTTTCACCATAAACATACTAGAATTGCCAAACCCATTATATACAGACCTAAAGCAAAAGGGGGTCTTGGCATGCCAAACCTCCAATTCTATCAAATAGCAGAAATATTTACATGTATAATCGACTTGTGTAAACATACCCCCCCCCCATAAAGAATGGTTACAATTAGAACATGATCTTGCACAAAATAAACAGTTAGGAGCTAGTTACTAGATCCCACACTTTCACAGACCATTGGGCCCATTAACAACAGCAACCACTAAATTAACATTTGATACTTGGGTTAAATATATAATCAAATCCCCTAACATCTTATCCATCCCTTCTCCACTATCGCCACTGAAAGAAAACCCAGAACTACAGATTTCCTCTATCAGACCCTACTTCCATTTGTTAAAGTTACAGGATACAATCCTGTGTCATGCTGTCTTATTGAATGGCAAAATCAAACACAAATTAGACTTACAGGAACATTATGGGAATAATTTGCACATTGGTTTAAGTACTTCCAAATCAACCATTATATAAATTCACACAAGAACAATACTTATTTTTGTAGGCCTCTAACACTGTTTGAGATAATGTGTAATTCCGATTTGCATTTTAAAGGTTACTCTCTCTTATTTACAAACTACTCTTAGACCATCACTCTAGAAATCGCCCCACCTATACTACCAAGTGGTCAGAAGACCTTCAAACACAGATCACCTCAAAAGATTGGAGCAAAATTTTCACAAATATGAGTAGTCAAACTTCTTCTATAGCCGAATTAGAGACAAACCTTAAACTATTGAACATATAGTATTACAAATCCCACATGTTGAAGAACATGCGGTGGAATAGGTGAGAAATAGGTGACTTTCAACATATATGGTGGTGGACATGCCCTTATATCACACAATACTGGCAAGAGATAAAAACAGCTGTCGAGCACACACTAGGCATAACAATACCCCTGGACCCCACCATATTTTTATTGAACAACCTTCCAAAAATCAAATGTAAATTAAGGGGACACTGAACCCAATTTTTTCTTTCATGATTCAGGTAGAGCATGCAATTGTAAGCAACTTTCTAATTTACTCCTATTATCAATTTTTCTTCATTCCTTTGCTATATTTGTTTGAAAAGCAAGAATGTAAGTTTAGAAGTCGACCCATTTTTGGTTCACAACCTGGGTTGTCCTTGCTGATTGGACAGCACCAATAAACAAGGGCTGTCCAGTGTCTGAACCAAAAATTGGCTGGCTCCTTAGCGTAGATGCCTTCTTTTTCAAATAAAGAAAGCAAGAGAACAAAGAAAAATTGATAATGGGAGTAAATTAGAAAGTTGATTAAAATTGCATGTTCTATCTGAATCATAAAAACAAATATTGGGTGTAGTGTCCCTTTAAGATACAAGTTACTTCTACTCATGCTAAACTGCGCTAGAAGATTGATCCCGAGACATTGGAAGTCAACCGGTACTCCATCTTTTATTGTATGGAAGTCTCTAGTCACAAGCACTTGAGAAGCACCAATATGCTAATAATACACAAATAGATGACTTTCTGTCTATGAACTTTATATGGGAGGAGTATTGTAACACTAACACATAAAGCCAACCCTCTATGTCTTTCCCATAGCCTGTACGAAATAAATAGTAAACACCTTGGGCTACTTATCAATTAAACTTATGTTTACATATTCATATAAAATTGGAATGACACTATGGCATCTACTTATCAAGCCGTCAACTTACTTGCATTCACTGGCACCAATACGCTCGCCTGACATCGCCTAACATCGCTGCCGCGGACCTGAATACGTTCTCCAAAGTTACCAAAAAAGCTGTCAAAAAGCCGCGCACCAAGTACGGGGCGATGAGCAGCGGACTGTTGATAACTGACAATCATGAGTCATCGATCTCGCTGCTCTTTGGCTTTTTCACCAGCTTTATTGGTATACTGTCAACAAACACCCACACTATACTACACTGTTTTACCCCTGTCCCGCTGCTCACGGACCCCGCCGCAACTAAATAAAGTTATTAAACCCGCCGCTCCCGGAGCCCACCGCCACTCTAATAAACTTATTACTCCCTATCCTGCCGCTCCCGGAGCCCACCGCCACCTACATTATGTTATTAACCCCTAATCTGCCGCCCCCTACACCGTCACCACCTACATTATACTTATTAACCCCTAATCTGCCATCCCCAACGTTGCCGCCACTATATTAAATTTATTAACCCCTAAACCTAAGTCTAACCCTAACACCCCTAACTTAAATATAATTACAATAAATCTAAATAAAACCTACTATTAATAACTAAATAATTCCTATTTAAAATTAAATAATTACCTATAAAATAAACCCTAAGCTAATAGTTACATTGTAGCTAGCTTAGGGTTTATTTTTATTTCACAGGCAAGTTTGTATTTATTTTAACTAGGTAGAATAGTTACTAAATAGTTATTAACTATTTACTAACTACCTAGCTAAAATAAATAGAAATTTACATGTAAAATAAAACATAACCTAAGTTACACTAACACCTAACACTAGAGTATAATTAACTAAATGACCTAAATTAAATACAATTAATAAATTATATACAATTATCTAAAGTACAAAACCAAAAAAAACTAAATTACAGAAAATAAAAAACAAATTACAAGATATTTAAACTAATTACACCTAATCTAATAGCCCTATCAAAATTAAAAAAAAAAGCACACCCAAAATAAAAAAAACCCTAGCCTAAACTAAACTACCAAGAGCCCGTAAAAGGGCTTTTTGCGGGGCATTGCCCCAAAGTAATCAGCTCTTTTTTTTTTTTTTTAATTGAGGGAATAACAATTTCCAAGACAAATACAGTTTGCTCATACAGACATATGGCACATATTACACGGTAAGATACATATCGCATGCCTAAGAAAAAACAAAAATAAAAGATACATAACAACATATGCAGAATAGTACCCTTAACACAATATTCGTATAGCTGACCCAAATTGAAATGTAGTCAAAGGTGTGGAGATTAAAAAGCAAACCTAATATCACCCTCATTTTTCCCCCAATACTGCCGGGGCCACTTTTGGACCCCTGTATTAAAAGTACTACTCAGAGGGGTTTTTAATAATGCAGATCTGGACATGGCCTGCATTTTATAGGCTTCTTCCCATGGCAGCTAGGACCGCGGGTAGGTCCCTAAGACTAATAATAACATTGAGGGAAGATACTGCTGTTATGGAAAAGAACGTTAAGGATACAAGTACCAAACGTTGTGTCAGAGATAAAGAACCACATAGACAGTTTCACGCATACATAGGAAAACAGATAGATGATACACAAATGAGCTAACCTCAATACTAAAATTATGGTGATAAACAGTCTATAGACATTGAACTCAGGATAATTCCTAATGAATCTCTTCGTTTTTAATCCGGGGAACCATTTTTTTCGCTTATATAAACAGAAACCACTACATTGGTTCTACGAACAGGGCAGAGACAATATAACTCTGCCAAAAAGGAGTATGGAGGATAAGCTAGTTATCCCTTACCTTACATTTATGAGGGGGGGATGGAAAAGGGAGAGAGGGGGGAAAGGGAGAAAGGAGGAAAGAGGCCAAGGGGGGGGGGGGGGGAGAGGGGAAAAAAAAAAAAAGGGGGGGGGAGGAGAGGGAGGGAGAGAGGGGTGGGAGAAGGGAGAGGAGGGTACTGGAGAGGGAGAAAGGTGGAAAGGGGGGGGGAGTAGGATGGTAAGGGGAGAAGGGGAATGGAAAGGGGAAGGAGGATGGAAATTGAGGGGGAATGGAAAGAGGGGGGAGGATGGAAAGGGAGGGGAAGGATGGTAAGGGAGTGGGGGAGGATGAAAAGGGAGAGGGGAAGGGCGGAGAGGGAGGGGGGGAGGGCGGAGAGGGAGGGGGGGAGGGCGGAGAGGGAGGGGGGGGGGGGCGGAGAGGGAGGGGAGGAGGGTGGAAAGGAGAGGGGAAGGGTGGATAGGGAAGGGGGGGCGAAGTCTAGAATGTAAACAAAATCCTTCATGATGAGCAAGGAATGGATCTTAAGTTATATTTAGGTGTATATACTTTCCTCCCCGCCAGTGCATAGTCTCGGGAGGGGACCACAATAGAGATAGAGATAAGGGGGCAGACTTTCTACAGGGTATATATGGAGAAGGGATCCCAAATAGACATTTAATAGGGCACTAAGGTCATTAGGATTAATGGTGATCTGTGCACATGGCATAATTAACTAGGTAGTTCAATATTATTAGATTATATGCTATAAAAGCATCGCTCCCTCCAGCGCTCAGGTTACACACATTAAAAGATCATAAGAGGTAGGCCTACACCATACTAGGAGTTAGTAGTGCAATGACACACATATATCTTTTATAACTGAAGTACTACCGCAAAGCGATCCAGAGATGAGGATGTGACTGAAACACTAGACTGACCCTTATGTCCATAGATTTAGTTACTGTGATCTAGATTATGTCGTGTTCATATTACCCAGTGTAAAAGCTACGCCACTGAATCAGCCCAAGGACTTCATAATACACATAGCAACATATAACAAACATAACATAAAACAGATAGCAATGTGAGAAAAATAGAAAGGTAAACAACAAATTACATTGCATCAAAACAACAGACATGTAGTATAATATACATTGAAGAGGTCATAAACAGGAACAAATAGCAGTACAGCACAAAATATAAGCGATTGAGCAATTACAACTATTATCTTGGGTTATTCATTATGTGTGATGACTGTTAAGGGCAGATGTAGTAGAGAGCTTTGAAAGTGGGATCTCCCACTACTTCCAATCCTATCCAAATGCTATAAAACAAGCTGAACCTACATATGCAACTTATACAGTAACTAGAATAACACATGTAATCACACACGTACAGTAGAATTATACATGAAAGGCACCGAAGCAGGTAAATACCTAGAAACTATCATAATACTTCAGCCTATTAATAAATAACAGTGGGGGTCAAGGGGCACACAACAGTAAATTTCCACCTGAAATGAAAACATAGTAATGTATGAAGCATCATCACATGCAGTTAACTGCTTTTAAGTTGGTCACTTATCTAAGAATTTATGTGTTACAAGTCCCTAACTGAAACTTGATGTATGGCTCCCCAGACCCCCCCCAAACACACAATAACTTGTGGGGCTAGGAATATCCATTTTTCCTTGAGGCTTTGCTCGAGCTTGGAATGCTGCATAGCGTAATAAAAAAAATAACGAGGAAAGTCAGGGGGTAGCAATAGCAATTATCCAAGTGGGGTGAAAACTGTACAATGATCTGTTTAGATCCAAAGGTAGGCAAATAGTTTTACAAGAGAGAGAGTCCCTCATCACCTTTTGGCTGGCACACACCGGCATAAAGCAATAAATCAGGATGGTCGTAAGGCTGCAGCTATCAACTCAGACCTTGCAGTCGTCATGTAGGAGTGCAGTTACAGGGCAAAGTCAGTTTGTTGAATTGAGCGGCTGCTGGGGAGAGGATGCATCTCGTGCTCCCACATCATCAGTATGAACACTCAGCCCACACCAGCCCTCACACGATGCAGCCTCACCAAGGCAACAGAGGGATCTAATGACCTCTGGCATATGATTTCCACCGGGTTTAGCCCCAAGCTGCCATTCGCGTGAGGGTCGACTTGATTATGACGTGCAGTCCCCTGAGGTACCCTGACCGCACCATCATAGCAGTAGGAGCTCCTGCGAGTCATGAGGGCCAAAAAAGCTGTCCCGGACAGGGCCACAGGGGTTCCACCAGCCGTCAAATCTATGATGGGCACCAGGACAGCCAGAGGTGGGATTATATCCTCCGGTACATCGCTGCATTGTGCGCACAGAGCTGTACATGATGGCACCGTCGGGTCCTCAATGGTAACCCCTGCATGTGTATCCGCCATAACAGATAGGAGGCGGTCAAATCTTTGGCTCATCCTGTCCTCAAAATCAACCATCCAATTTTGCAGTGTCATAAGTAGCCCTTCCATGTTCCTAGAGATCATACATTCAATCAGTCCCTTCCTCGTGAGGCCAGTTCAGGGCTTACCCACTGCCGTCTTGCTGTATAAGGCACAGGGCGCGGTTTTTTCGTGCAGGCCCAGAGGTCAGCTAAACTTCAATCTTTCGCTGCGTTGTGGCTAATTAAACCAGGTCTTAAGTACCAAATAACTCCTTGGTTGTTATAGGGCTCAGTTAAAGTGAAAATAGCACCTTTGGTGCAAAATAAGCTCCAAAACACAGGTATAATATATATTAATAGCTGGAGCTCAGGGTCTATGCGTCTGCTCAAGCTGAGCGCTGGCTCCGCCCCCCGTAATCAGCTCTTTTACCTGTAAAAAAAAATACAAACAACCCCACCAACAGTAAAACCCACCACCCACACAACCAAACCCCCTACATAAAACCCTAACTAAAAAAAGCTCCCCATTGCCCTGAAAAGGGCATTTGGGTGGGCATTGCCCTTAAAAGGGCAGTTAGCTCTTTTGCGGCCCAAAGCCCTAACCTAAAAATAAAATCCACCCAATATACCCTTAAAAAAACCTAACACTAACCCCCTGAAGATCGACTTACAGTTCTGAAGACCGGACATCCATCCTCAAGGAAGCGGCAGAAGTCTTCATCCAACCGGGCCAAAGTCCTCAACGAAGCCGGGAGAAGTCTTCATCCAAGCCGGACGAAGTGGACCTCCAGATGGGCAGAAGTCTTCATCCAGACGCCATCTTCTATCTTCATCCATTGGAAGCGGAGCAGCTCCATCTTCAAGACATCCAGAGCGGAGCATCCTCTTCAAGGGGTTAGTGTTAGGTTTTATTAAGGGGGGATTGGGTGGGTTTTAGAGTAGGGTTGGGTGTGTGGGTGGTGGGTTTTAATGTTGGGCAATATTGAATTTTTTTACAGGTAAAAGAGCTGATTACTTTGGGACAATGCCCCGCAAAAAGCCCTTTTAAGGGCTATTTGTAATTTAGTATAGGGTAGGGATTTTTATTATTTTGGGGAATTAGATTAGGTGTAATTAGTTTAAAATTCTTGTAATTATTTTATTTTTTTCTGTAATTTAGTTTATTTAATTTAATTGTAATTAATTGTAGGTAATTTAGTTAATTTAGTGTTAGGTGTAATTGTAACTTAGGTTAGGGTTTATTTTGCAGGTAAATTTGTACTTATTTTAACTAGGAAGTTATTAAATAGTTAATAACTATTTAATAACTATTGTACCTAGTTAAAATAAATACAAACTTGCCTGTAAAATAAAATAAAAATAAATCCTAGGATAGCTACAAATGTAACTATTAGTTATATTGTAGCTATCATACGGCTAGATTTAGAGTTTTGTCGTGTAGCTAATGCTGCTTTTTTTCCCAGCGCAGCCCTAAGACAACGCTGGTATTTAGAGTTGTCTGAGTGGCTGCGTTAGGCTCAGAAAAGGGAGCGTTGAGCAGAATTTAGCTCCACTTCAACCCTCAATACCAGTGTTGCTTATGGTAGTGGTAAGCTGGCAAAACGTGCTTGTGCACAATATCCCCATAGGAAACAATGGGGCTGAGCTGGCCGAAATAAAACCTAACACCTGCAAAAAAGCAGCGTTCAGCTCCTAACGCAGCCCCATTGTTTCTTATGGGGAAACACTCTCTAAGTCTACACCTAACACCATAACATGAACCCCGAGTCTAAACACCCCTAACTTTACTCTTGTTAACCCCTAATCTGCCAGCCCCTCTATCGCTGACACCTACATTATATTATTAACCTCTAATCTTCCGACCGGACACCGCCGCCACCTGCATTATCCCTATGAACCCCTAATCTGCTGCCCCTAACATCGCCGACACCTATGTTATATTTATTAACCCCTAATCTGCCACCCCAACGTCGCCGCAACCTAACTACAAGTATTAACCCCTAATCTGCCGACCGGACCTCGCCGCCACTATAATAAATGTATTAACCCCTAAACCGCCGCACTCCCACCTCACAAACACTATAATAAATTGTATTAACCCCTAATCTGCCCTCCCTAACATTGCCGCCACCTACCTACAATTATTAACCCCTAATCTCCCACCCGCAACGTCGCCGCTACTATAATAAAGTTATTAACCCCTAAACCTAAGTCTAACCCTAACACCCCCCTAACATAAAAACTGCATGATTAAGGGGGTTACCCCGAAATGTCGCAACTTTATCTTAAGGTCTTCAATAAAAGTTTGAATTTTACTACAAGTGCTGGCAAGATCGATTGTTTTTGTGCTGTTTTGGGGTGTTTGCAGTCTATCCCCTTTGCTGGAGCATTAGCAGTGGTGCTGTTTCAAATATTGGACCCCCCTAACATAAATATAATTTAAATTAAACTAAATAATATTCCTATAATTAAATAAATTAATCCTATTTAAAACTAAATACTTACCTAGAAAATAACTAATAGTTACATTGTAGCTATTTTAGGATTTATATTTATTTTACAGGCAACTTTGTATTTATTTTAACTAGGTACAATAGCTATTAAATAGTTAATAACTATTTAATAGCTACCGAGTTAAAATAAGTACAAAATTACCTGTAAAATAAATCCTAACCTAATTTACAATTCAACCTAACACTACACTATCATTAAATTAATTAAATAAATTACCTACAATTAGCTAAACTAAAATACAAATAAATAATCTAATCTATAATACAAAAAAACAAACACTAAATTACAAAAAATAAAACAATATTACAAGAATTTTAATCTAATTACACCTAATCTAAGCCCCCTAATAAAATAAAAAAGCCCCCCAAAATAATAAAATTCCCTACCCTATTCTAAATTACAAAAGTAATCAGCTCTTTTACCAGCCCTTAAAAGGGCTTTTGGCTGATTGAATCAGCCAATCAGATTTTTCCTACCTTAATTCCGATTGGCTGATAGAATCCTATCAGCCAATCGGAATTCGAGGGACGCCATCTTGGATGATGTCATTTTAAGGAACCTTCATTCGTCGTTAGTCCGTCGGGGAAGGAGGATGTTCCGCGTCGGCGGGATGAAGATGGATCCGGAAGACAGAAGATAGAAGATGCCGCTTGAAAGAAGACATCGCCCGGATGGAGGACCTCTTCTTTGCCGCTTGGATCAAGACTTCACCGGATGGAGGACCACGTCGCCCGGATTGGATGAAGACTTCGGCTCGGCTGAGTGAAGACGACTCAAGGTAGGGAGATCTTCAGGGAGTTAGTGATAGGTTTTTTTAAGGGTGTTTGGGTGGGTTAGAATAGGGGTATGTTAGTGGTGGGTTGTAATGTTGGGGGGGTTATTGTATATTCTTTTACAGGTAAAAAAGCTGATTACTTTGGGGCAATGTCCCGCAAAAAGCCCTTTTAAGGGCTGGTAAAAGAGCTGGTTACTTGGTAATTTAGAATAGGGTAGGGCATTTTATTATTTTGGGGGGCTTTTTTATTTTATTACGGGGCTTAGATTAGGTGTAATTAGATTAAATTTCTTGTAATATTTTTTAATTTTTTGTAATTTAGTATTTTTTTTGTGTATTATAGATTAGTTTATTTAATTGTATTTTAGTTTAACTAATTGTAGGTAATTTATTTAATTAATTTAATGATAGTGTAGTGTTAGGTTTAATTGTAACTTAGATTAGGATTTATTTTACAGGTAATTTTGTAATTATTTTAACTAGGTAGCTATTAAATAGTTATTAACTATTTAATAGCTATTGTACCTAGTTAATATAAATACAAAGTTGCCTGCAAAATAAATATAAATCCTAAAATAGCTACAATGTAATTATTAGTTATATTGTAGCTATATTAGGGTTTATTTTCTAGCTAAGTATTTAGTTTTAAATAGGATTGATTTATTTAATTATAGGAATATTATTTCGTTTTATTTAAATTATATTTATGTTAGGGGGGTGTTAGGGTTAGACTTGGGTTTAGGGATTAATACATTTATTACAGTAGCGGCGACGTTGGGGGTGGCAGATTAGGGGTTAATAATTGTAGGTAGGTGGTGGCGATGTTAGGGAGGGCAGATTAGTGGTTAATACAATTTATTATAGTGTTTGCAAGGCGGGAGTGCGGCGGTTTAGGGGTTAATACATTTATTATAGTGGCGGCGATGTCCGGTCGGCAGATTAGGGGTTAATAATTGTAATCTGTGGGGTGACAGTGGAGCGCTGGTACAAAGGAGATACCACACACTTACAAAATGAGAAGATCCTTCGTTCTTCTTAGTGTTGTTTAAGTGAAAAGGGGAGTGGGGTAAGTGCGCTAAAAAAGCTAAAGGTATCAGAACAAAGTTTAATTTTTCTTAATGATTATTAGTATTACATTAATATTTAAAGTATTGTTTATGTTTTGCTATGTTTAAACAATGGTGAAAAAAATAAGATGTGATCTTCGAAATTTATGCTAAAATAAAAATAAAAATTAGCTAATAAAACAAGTGTTGAGAGAAAGTGTTGTTCTTTAAATTTTATGTGCTAAAATTAGGAGTGGATTTGAACTTCTCTAAGTGATATCATAAAAAAGTAACTAAAAACGTTGCTAAAAAAGGTAATGTGAAAAAATGTATCGTTAACAGTGTTTAAAATTTATTTATGTGTGAAAAACTCCTTATATAGGGTTATACGGTACTAAGAGACTGAGTAGTAAAAAGTGGAATATCAATAGCAATATTTGAGATTATATATTTATGGGTCCAGAACTCAAAATAGCAGGTTCCAAGGGACCAATCAGATAGCCCTTATATAGTAAATGCACACAGATGTAAAGAATCTCACATATTTATTATCGATTAAAAGTTTTACAATATAACAATTAGAAAGGGGACGTCTCCCCAATTGCACAGCCTAAAATTTCTCTAAAATCATAAAAATCTAAAACAGACTTAAATAAAACGATCTCTGTAATTGTCAGCAAATATTCAAAAACTATATATCATATAAGCACGGTTAAATTTTATATTGTGAACTCTCGTAATGATAGATTCGTTATCCGGAGTGAATTTTTTTATCACCTTAAAATTATATGTGAATAGTACAGAGTCTCTATGCAAGTTCCGTAATAGATTGTGATGCCACACAGAGGTATGTTTTCTAGGGGTGATTACACACTCCCTTCAATTGTGGTTAAGACAAATTTTAAAGCTTACTTTTTCTGAATCCTGGAAGAGCTTCTGGAGCCTGTGTCCGCCGGCTATCTCTCAGCCGAATCAGCACGCCGCATGGATCTTGGCGTCTGACGTCACCGGTAACTCCGCCGGTTGTCAAAAACAGAAGAAATTCTCAGCTGGAGTGTATGTTGTATCCAGGTATGATTTGGGAGATAAGTTCTTTGTGAGCCAGTAGAAATTGCACCCTGCACCTAGTGCCAATGCACGCAGGGATAAGTTAGACTCAGATATTGATGATTCAAAACGTAGCAGAATAACCCGGGTTACCTCAGATATTGATTAAAAGTTGATTTGGGATTCAGATGTCATCATCTGTAATAGGCACAGTCACTTAGATCGACGCGTTTCACTCACCAGGGAGCTTTATCAAGATGCAGGTGACTGGCAAAAGGTGTTCTTAAGTAGGCTGTAGATAATTCTGATTGGTCCTTTTCAGATGCTTTTTTGTAAAGGTGGAATTACAGGTGTTTTCTTCATACGGGTATCATACTCCTTATACATGCTCAGAGACTTAAGGTGGAAATCTTTGAACTCAAAAGAAGACTTTTAAACTTTTTAATGCAGTTCTTTTTCTGGTGCTTAAGTCATTTTTCTTATTGGTTTCCTGTTGTTTTAAATGTCAAATGGTTGTTTTCAAACCAACAAATACTGGTTTTTATTCTAACTACATGTTCTATATCATATAATTACTTACAATATACATTAAAGGTTTGTGTGATAGATTAGAGTCATTTTAACACTTTCTGTTAATTCTATTATAATTCGAAAAGAAAAGGTGAGAGGTCTAGTTCAGAGTTCAGGCCTTTAGGGTGTAGAGTATCATATTTATAGATCAGTTCAGCTTCCTTTATCAACAATTTTTTCTCTATATTCCCACCTCTCCAATGTTTATGTACTTTCTTTATGGCCCAATATTTTAAGTGTTTAGTGTTGCCTTTGTGAACTGTTTTAAAATGTTTGTATAAGTGAGTGTCGTCCTTACCATTTTTGATATTACCAATGTGCTCTCTTATACGGTCCCTTACCATTCTTGTAGTTTCTCCAAAGTAAAAAAGATTACAGGAGCATTTTAAGACATAAATTATATTTTTATTAGTACATCTTATGATATCTTGAATAATGAGGGGTTTTGTAACATTATTGATTTCGATATTCTTCACTTTACTACTATGACTACAGGCCTTGCATGAATAGCAGGGAAAGAATCCCATAATATTTTTACCTGTTAGATCTTTTTGTTTAAAAATAATTTTCTTTGTTTTTTTCAGTTCACTCGGGGCTAAAAGTGTCTAAATTGGCAACTTTTTTGAATATAAATACGGGGTTATCAGAGATTTTTTCACCTAATACATCGTCTTCTTTAAGAAGATGCCAGTGTTTTTTTATTGCTTTTTTATAATATTCTGGTCAATACTGTAATCTGTTATAAATGGAATCTTTATTTTATCGGTATTGTTTTCCCTTGGTCTTTCTTTGTACATTAATAGAGACTCCCTATCCGTATTTTTTGCTCTTTCTATGGCTTTCTCTGTGATATCGTTTTGGTAACCCCTAGCTTTGAATCTTTCTAATAGGATCTCAGACTGCTGTTCAAAGTCTGCTATCCTAGAGCAGTTCTTCCTAATACGTAAATATTGCCCTATTGGGATACTCTTTTTCCATACGTCCAAGTGGCAGCTGTTTGCGTGTATGTAATTGCTGCAGTCGACCTTTTTGAAATGGGTTTTTGTTTCCAATTTATTTTCCACCCTCATAATCTCTAGATCTAGAAATACTATTGAGTCTTTACTGTAGTTATATGTAAAGTTTAGACCCCAAGTGTTGTTATTCTTTTCTTTAAACATAATTTGTAGTTCTTGTTCTGTCCCCCTCCACACTATCAGAAGGTCATCAATGTACCTTTTATAGAGCACAAGGTTTGCACCATAGCTATCAAAGAACTGGGATTCCCATGCACCCATAAACAGATTGGCATAGCTAGGTGCAAACCTTGTGCCCATGGCCGTGCCCTCTACTTGGAGATAGAATTTTTCGTTAAAAGAGAAGTAGTTATTTTCTAGTATATATTTAATACTTTTCAAAATAAAGGACCTATGTTGGTCTGTCATAAGTGGGTCAGAGCTGAGAAACATGTCTACGGCTTTAATGCCCTTTGAGTGGTTAATCACTGTGTACAGCGATGTAACATTGCATGTTACCAGGTACATCCCTTCTTCCCAATTAATAGATTTAAGTGTATTTAATACTTGTGTAGAGTCTTTAAGATATGAGTTTAAATTCTTTACGTGTTTTTGCAGGAAATTGTCAACATATTTGGATAAATTAGCTGATAGTGATTCTATTCTAGAAATGATTGGTCTCCCTGGAGGGTTGACCAAACATTTATGAATTTTTGGCAGGAAGTAGAATATAGGTATACGGGGATATTTGGGTGTCAAAAATTCAAGTTCTTTGTTGTTCAGTATCCCTGATACACTGCCCTCTTTAAGAATTTTA
Source organism: Bombina bombina (assembly GCF_027579735.1). Taxonomy (NCBI): domain Eukaryota; kingdom Metazoa; phylum Chordata; class Amphibia; order Anura; family Bombinatoridae; genus Bombina; species Bombina bombina. The sequence continues at coordinate 87,880,640 of NC_069501.1, forward strand.
TTTAATGTCTTATTGAATTTTTCGGTTGGATTGAAATCTAGTTTTTTATAAGTCTTAGTATCGTTTAGAAGTCTATCTGCCTCTTTTATGTATTTATTAGTATCCATAAGGACAATCCCTCCGCCCTTATCTGCGGGTTTGATGGTTATATCACTGTTTTTTTGAAGATTTTCAATTATTCCTTTTTCTTTGGCATTTAGATTATATTTCTTTTTCTTTTGAAGATTGGATTTTTGTATTTCTTTACATACCAATTTTTCAAATGTATCAAGATAGTTACCCTTGCCTGGACTGGGTTAAATTTTGATTTGACTTTAAAATCTGTATGTTGAATATTGTCTAGAGCCGGTCTATTGGTTATTTGTCTTTCAATGGGACATTTAAGAAAAAATCTTTTTATTGTTAGGTTCCTCACAAACTTTTTAATGTGAATATGTGTGTTAAATTTGTTTCATCTTTTAGTTGGTGCAAAAGATAGACCTAAACTTAGAACTTTTTCTTCTTCTGTCTTTAGTTTAATACTACTTAAATTGAAAATCCCCTGTTTAGTCTCTATCTCCACCTTTTTGCCTCGTTTAGAAGCTCCTCCTCCTCTCTTTCCTCTAAATTTCTTTTTCTTCTGGTATTTGATTCGCTTTCGTGTCTTATGAAATCTCTTGAGTGGCCCTCCCCTAGAGGGCTTCTCTCTAAAAAAACTTGTTCATCATTCTTTTGTTGTTCCCCCTCACGGGGTCTTTGGTCTCTAAGTGTTTCAAATCGGTTATGTGTCGGGACCCTCCAAATATCATTCTGTCTTTCTGTCCATCTGTTAGTTCTTCTTGGGTATTCCCAATTACTATGTCTATTTTGATGACTTCTGTCTGGATTCTGTCTATGCATGTTATGTCTAAATTCTGAGTAGAAATGTTCTCTATTTTGATACCTAGGGTATCTTGGTCTATCATATTGGGCATTGTAATCATTGTTGTTAAATCTTGGTCTATCATATTGGGCATTATGATCATTATTGTTATATTGGGAATTGCAAGGCCTGTAGTTATAGTAGTAAAGTGAAGAATATCGAAATCAATAATGTTACAAAACCCCTCATTATTCAAGATATCATAAGATGTACTAATAAAAATATAATTTATGTCTTAAAGTGCTCCTGTAATCTTTTTTACTTTGGAGAAACTACAAGAATGGTAAGGGACCGCATAAGAGAGCACATTGGCAATATCAAAAATGGTAAGGACGACACTCACTTATACAAACATTTTAAAACAGTTCACAAAGGCAACACTAAACACTTAAAATATTGGGCCATAAAGAAAGTACATAAACATTGGAGAGGTGGGAATATAGAGAAAAAATTGTTGATAAAGGAAGCTGAACTGATCTGTAAATATGATACTCTACACCCTAAAGGCCTGAACTCTGAACTAGACCTCTCACCTTTTCTTTTCGAATTATAATAGAATTAACAGAAAGTGTTAAAATGACTCTAATCTATCACACAAACCTTTACTTACAAAAATAACAATTTGAAAATATGTAGTTATACCTTATGCAAAACAGATGTAAATATTCTAAGTAATACATTTTCATGAACAGCTGTTATGTCCTTATAGGAGGGACATTATTAGTTACAATGGATTAAAATTTGATTTTTAATGTATATTGTAAGTAATTATATGATATAGAACATGTAGTTAGAATAAAAACCAGTATTTGTTGGTTTGAAAACAACCATTTGACATTTAAAACAACAGGAAACCAATAAGAAAAATGACTTAAGCACCAGAAAAAGAACTGCATTAAAAAGTTTAAAAGTCTTCTTTTGAGTTTAAAGATTTCCACCTTAAGTCTCTGAGCATGTATAAGGAGTACGATACTCGTATGAAGAAAACACCTGTAATTCCACCTTTACAAAAAAGCATCTGAAAAGGACCAATCAGAATTATCTACAGCCTACTTAAGAACACCTTTTGCCAGTCACCTGAATCTTGATAAAGCTCCCTGGTGAGTGAAATGCGTCGATCTAAGTGACTGTGCCTATTACAGATGATGACATCTGAATCCCAAATCAACTTTTAATCAATATCTGAGGTAACCCGGGTTATTCTACTACGTTTTGAATCATCAATATCTGAGTCTAACTTATCCCTGCGTGCATTGGCACTAGGTGCAGGGTGCAATTTCTACTGGCTCACAAAGAACTTATCTCCCAAATCATACCGGATACAACATACACTCCAGCTGAGAATTTCTTCTGTTTTTGACAACCGGCGGAGTTACCGGTGACGTCAGACGCCAAGATCCATGCGGCGTGCTGACTCGGCTGAGAGATAGCCGGCGGACAGAGGCTCCAGAAGCTCTTCCAGGATTCAGAAAAAGTAAGCTTTAAAATTTGTCTTAACCACAATTGAAGGGAGTGTGTAATCACCCCTAGAAAACATACCTCTGTGTGGCATCACAATCTATTACGGAACTTGCATAGAGACTCTGTACTATTAATGATGAACAAGTTTTTTTAGAGAGAAGCCCTCTAGGGGAGGGCCACTCAAGAGATTTGATAAGACACGAAAGCGAATCAAATACCAGAAGAAAAAGAAATTTAGAGGAAAGAGAGGATGAGGAGCTTCTAAACTAGGCAAAAAGGTGGAGATAGAGACTAAACAGGGGGTTTTCAATTTAAGTAGTATTAAACTAAAGACAGAAGAAGAAAAAGTTCTAAGTTTAGGTTTATCTTTTGCACCAACTAAAAGATGAAACAAATTTAACACACATATTCACATTAAAAAGTTTGTGAGGAACCTAACAATAAAAAGATTTTTTCTTAAATGTCTCATTGAAAGACAAATAACCAATAGACCGGCTCTAGACAATATTCAACATACAGATTTTAAAGTCAAATCAAAATTTAACCCAGTCCAGGCAAAGGGTAACTATCTTGATACATTTGAAAAATTGATATGTAAAGAAATACAAAAATCCAATCTTCAAAAGAAAAAGAAATATAATCTAAATGTAAGGATTCCGCTTCAGGTTTTACCTATGCCTTTCCCATTCACCTTATGTAAGGATTCCGCTCCATGTTTTACCTATGCCATTTCCATTCACCTGACTTCAGCCTTACCTGTACTTAAGGCATCAGCTGTCTGCAGACAGGTGCTTAATTAATACGTTTCTAGACTAGCTCTGAAGCGTGTCTGTTTACCACTTGCTGTGTGTTTTTTCTGACAACAAACCAGTCTGCCTTCCTTCCAATTACTGAATCAGCTACTACCTTGGGATTACTTATTTTCTACTGCCGGTTCATATGCTCATTTTGCCTACAGAAAGTTTTACAGAGGCGAGTTTTTCTTTTTTGCGTGCAGGCTACAACAGAGACTTAATCCATACTGCAGTGTGTCTGCTGCCGTCTCCCTCTGAGTTTCTATCTCATCTGAGCCACTGAAGTGTTTCTCACACACCGGACTTCAATCTCTCTTCCACTGCAACACAGCGCAACTCTTCTACAAACAACCTCCCACGGACTAAGTGCAAGGACATCTCAGAACTAATTCTGCTTCTATTACACACCATCCGGTGACTGGGGGTAAGCGCTGTAGTTACTTTAAGCTGTGCTGTACAAATAAACATTGAACTTTGCTTTTCCCTGCTACTCTACTGACCGCAAGACTATCAGCACATGTGTATACCATTCTGTGACAAACTAACTAATAGTGTCTAAAACTGAGAGTTACACTTCACACTGAACTGTTATATCTTACTCCAGCACTAATAGCAACACTACCTGCTTTCTGGAACTCTGCTTTTCTTTATCAAGATTTATCGTACTGGGAGCTAGCTGAACTCTAAAGATTGTTACTAAGAAATTGATTTATTTTTTATATTTCTTCTGATGCAGACTTTGTTTATGTCTATACTAATGCTGTGACGTTCAACAGCATATATGTTTTACATCATTCGTTGCCAGACAAGTTTCTGATCTGCAATTCAATTACTTGAGAATAACAACTTCACTGAAAGCAGCTTGGTCTATGTTGTTCAATAGTCCATTTGCCAAAAGTGATACAAATCATTTATTTTGCATACTCTGCAGTTGTGATCCATCCTCACTCTCTACTAAATCGTTACAGAATAATTAAGCCTTATAAAATATGGATCCAGCAGAATTGCCCCAATTCTGTTACAACCTGTCTAAAAGAGTAGATGAACTCAGTCAAGGCCTTAGAGATCTAAAGGTTGAAAATGAGACTTTAACTAAGATTATAAGAGAGACAACTCCTCCCAAAGCAAAAACTGCTGAATCTATTGTGGAACCACAGATTGCAGCACCTGATTTGTTCAATGGTGATAGGAGTCTCTATCGCCAATATAGGAATGCCTGCCTCCTCACTTTCGACCTTAAGCCACTCACATATCCTAATGATAAGATTAAAGTGCTCACAATGATTACCTATCTACGGGGTGAACCCCGAATCTGGGCAGACACGCTCTTTGAAACCAACGATCCTATTCTATCATCCCTACAGTCTTTTCTAGCAGTCATGGATGAACTTTATTCAGACTCAAATTTACAATTGACTGCAGAAAGCAAGATGCGGAAACTAAAGCAAGGCAACCGTCCTGTTGAAGTTTATATAACGGAGTTTAAACAACATGCCATTGACTCCCAATGGAACGTGATTGCCTTAAGAAACCAATTTCGCCTAGGACTCTCGGAAGCAGTTAAAGATGAGCTAGCCCGAACTGATCTCCCTGACTCATTAGACGGCCTCATGAAGCTCTCAATGCAAATAAATAGAAGGCTTCGCGAAAGGAAGTCAGAGCGTCAAATTGGGGATTCTTCTTACAAGAGATCTTTCCATCCTCCTCCAACTGCTTCTTCATCAAGTGTGCCTGAACCTATGGATATAGGCTTTATGAGGGGTCCATTGACCTCTGAAGAAAGGTTTAGAAGAAAATCAAAAGGACTGTGTATGTATTGTGGAAGTCCAAATCATCCTATCCGCGAATGCCCCTCCCTACGTAAAAATAAAAATAGTAAGTCTCTCTTACATTTGACTTCAATGATTGAACATGATAAACCAATTCACTGTACTTTAACCCTCTCTTTACAGTGGGACAGCAATCGCATGACGAAAGAAGCTATAATTGACACAGGAGCCCAAGGGAATTACATAGATAAAGCTATTGTTGAAAAAACTCATCACTAAATTGTCTCCTGTCTCTATACGGGTTGTAGATGGGTCTGAAATTTCTTCTGGTCCTATTACTCAGCATACAATTCCCATTCTGGTATCCACCCTAGGTTCACATCAGGAATACATCACTTTTGATGTTATTACCTCTCCTCTATTCCCCATTGTACTAGGGTTGCAATGGCTTCGTTTACACGAACCTGTGATCAATTGGAGTTCTTTGGAAGTAAAACTTGATTCACCATATTGTCAGCAAACCTGTCTAAATCATTCTGTCCTCTTCCATTTGACAGAAACTCCACACATACCTAAAGTATATGAGAAGTTTGCAGACGTATTCAGTAAGAAGAAAGCTGATACTCTACCTCCTCATCGGTCGTATGACTGTCCGATCGACCTAAAACCTGGTACCACTCCTCCCTACGGTCATCTCTACCCTCTTTGCCAACCCGAGCTTGATCATTTAAAGACGTATTTAGATGAAAACCTAAAAAAAGGTTTTATACGTCCTTCAGTCTCTCCAGCAGCAGCCGGGTTCTTCTTTGTAAGAAACAAAGATAACTCCCTTCGACCAATCATCGACTTCAGGGAACTCAATAAAATCACAATAAAAAACAGGTATCCCCTACCACTCATCCCCGAACTCATTGAACGCCTCCAACATGCCAAAATCTTCACCAAATTAGATCTAAGAGGGGCTTATAACCTTGTCCGCATAAGAGAAGGGGATGAGTGGTTGACCGCTTTTAGGACAAGATACGGCCTGTTTGAGTACCTGGTAATGCCGTTCGGGTTAACTAACGCCCCGGCCACATTCCAGTATTTTATTAACGATATATTTCACGATCTTCTTGATACTTGTGTGGTCGTATACCTGGACGACATTCTAGTGTACTCAAACACGCTTGAAGAACATGTTAAACATGTTAGTTGGATACTTTCCAGGCTCCAAGTTCATAGGCTATATGCAAAGCTAGAAAAGTGTGTATTCCACACCAAAGAAATAGATTTTTTGGGGTACTCCATTGGCCCAAAAGGTATCCAAATGCAGGCTAACAAAGTCGATTCAGTAAAAAACTGGCCACAACCAAAAAATAGGAAGGAACTACAACGTTTCCTCGGGTTTAGCAACTATTATAGAAAGTTTATTAAAAATTTCTCTCAAATTGCTAAACCTCTCACTGTACTCACCAGTTCCAGTACACCTTTCACCTGGAACTCCAAGGCAACTGAAGCTTTCAACTCATTAAAAAACTCCTTCTGCTCTGCTCCAATACTTCAATTTCCTGACCCTTCTCTCCAATTCATTTTGGAGGTGGATTCTTCCGATTATGTCCTTGGAGCTGTCCTCTCGCAAAGATGCAGTATATCCCAACCACTACATCCAGTAGCTTTCTATTCCAAAATTCTTTCTGCACCTGAGATGAACTATGCTGTTGGAGAAAAGGAACTCCTGGCGATTAAACGTGCCTTTGAACATTGGAGGCATCTCCTGGAGGGCACCGTCTTACCAATAATCATCTACACGGATCACCGTAATCTCGAGTTCCTACAGAGGAATAAAACTCTCTCTAGTCGACAGGTAAGATGGAGCCTATACTTCAGCAGGTTTAACTATCAAATCATCTACAGGCCCGGTTCTAAAAATGGAAAGGCGGACGCACTTTCTAGGAAAGACCCTAGACCTCCAAACACTCAGGAATCTACTTCTATCATTCCCCCCGATAGATTTTTGGGTCTACTGTCCACCTTCAAGACGCAACTTCAAACTGCTTTACGGTCAGATCCTCAGTTACCTCAACTCCGACTATCTCGTAGAAACAACCTCTACTATCATGGGACTCTCTTGTATGTCCCCGAGATTCTTAGACCTGCTCTAATTAAACAACATCATGATCCACCTCTCCTTGGACATCCAGGTATTACGAAAACAAAGGAACTTCTCAGCAGATCCTACTGGTGGCCAAATTTGGAAACATCTGTTAAAAACTATATCTCAAACTGCTCCATCTGCATTACTTCCAAAAAGGAAAGGGCCAAGCCATATGGACATCTTCTTCCAATTCAAATACCTGATAGACCTTGGTTACATCTCGGCATGGACTTCATAGTTGAATTACCTGTGAGTTCAGGTTTCAACACCATTCTAGTTGTCACAGACATCCTGACCAAAATGGCTCATTTTATCCCTTTTAACAAACTTCCCACTTCTAGTGAGACAGCACAACTCTTCTTAAATTCGATTGTCAGATACCACGGAATTCCTTCCATCATAACAACTGATAGGGGTACTCAGTTTACCTCGAAGTTCTGGAAAAGTCTTTCTGCTCAACTGAAAATTGATCATCGCCTAAGTACTGCCTTCCATCCACAAACAAATGGCCAAACAGAGAAATTAAATCAATGGCTAGAGCAGTATCTACGCTGTTATTGCTCTTATCAGCAAAATGAATGGTCACAATACCTATATCTGGCCGAATTTGCCTACAATAACTCGGTCAATTCATCCACCAAAGTTTCACCCTTCTTTGCAAACTATGCTTTTCATCCTCATTTCTCCCTGGAACAAACGGATAACCCAAATTCTCCTTCTGTAGATGATCTACTACAGAAGCTCGCTGAAAACTTCCACTTCCTAAAAACAAATATTCTACAGGCTCAGACCTCACAGAAGAAATACTACGACTTATGCAGACGACCATCACCACCTTATGCCATAGGCGATAAAGTTTGGCTTTCGACAAAAAACATCAAAATCCCTGTTCCCAGTAAAAAACTAGCAGGATTATATATCGGACCATTCACTATCACTCACGTTGTTAACCCAAATGCAGTTACTCTGGACCTTCCTAGTTCTATACCCATCCATCCTACTTTCCATGTGTCCCTTCTTAAACCAGCTTCAGATGATCCTTCAGTGAAAACCATTTTACCACCTGTACCTGTACCCCTAGATTCGGACACTTATGAAATTCAAGACCTCCTGGATTCCAGACGGCATAAAGGTGTTTTACAATATCTGGTCAGATGGAAAGGCTACTCACCTGATGATGACACTTGGGAGCCTTATACCAATATAGATGCACCTAGACTCATCTCTCGTTTCCACAGACGTTATCCCCTTAGACCTAAACATCAAGCCGAGGATCGGCTTACTTGAAGGGGGGCGTATGTAAGGATTCCGCTTCAGGTTTTACCTATGCCTTTCCCATTCACCTTATGTAAGGATTCCGCTCCATGTTTTACCTATGCCATTTCCATTCACCTGACTTCAGCCTTACCTGTACTTAAGGCATCAGCTGTCTGCAGACAGGTGCTTAATTAATAAGTTTCTAGACTAGCTCTGAAGCGTGTCTGTTTACCACTTGCTGTGTGTTTTTTCTGACAACAAACCAGTCTGCCTTCCTTCCAATTACTGAATCAGCTACTACCTTGGGATTACTTATTTTCTACTGCCGGTTCATATGCTCATTTTGCCTACAGAAAGTTTTACAGAGGCGAGTTTTTCTTTTTTGCGTGCACGCTACAACAGAGACTTAATCCATACTGCAGTGTGTCTGCTGCCGTCTCCCTCTGAGTTTCTATCTCATCTGAGCCACTGAAGTGTTTCTCACACACCGGACTTCAATCTCTCTTCCACTGCAACACAGCGCAACTCTTCTACAAACAACCTCCCACGGACTAAGTGCAAGGACATCTCAGAACTAATTCTGCTTCTATTACACACCATCCGGTGACTGGGGGTAAGCGCTGTAGTTACTTTAAGCTGTGCTGTACAAATAAACATTGAACTTTGCTTTTCCCTGCTACTCTACTAACCGCAAGACTATCAGCACATGTGTATACCGTTCTGTGACAAACTAACTAATAGTGTCTAAAACTGAGAGTTACACTTCACACTGAACTGTTATATCTTACTCCAGCACTAATAGCAACACTACCTGCTTTCTGGAACTCTGCTTTTCTTTATCAAGATTTATCGTACTGGGAGCTAGCTGAACTCTAAAGATTGTTACTAAGAAATTGATTTATTTTTTATATTTCTTCTGATGCAGACTTTGTTTATGTCTATACTAATGCTGTGACGTTCAACAGCATATATGTTTTACATCATTCGTTGCCAGACAAGTTTCTGATCTGCAATTCAATTACTTGAGAATAACAACTTCACTGAAAGCAGCTTGGTCTATGCTGTTCAATAGTCCATTTGCCAAAAGTGATACAAATCATTTATTTTGCATACTCTGCAGTTGTGATCCATCCTCACTCTCTACTAAATCGTTACACTAAATGCCAAAGAAAAAGGAATAATTGAAAATCTTCAAAAAAACAGTGATATAACCATCAAACCCACGGAAAAGGGCGGAGGGATTGTCCTTATGGATACTAATAAATACATAAAAGAGGCAGATAGACTTCTAAACGATACTAAGACTTATAAAAAACTAGATTTCAATCCAACCGAAAAATTCAATAAGACATTATATAAAATTCTTAAAGAGGGCAGTGTATCAGGGATACTGAACAACAAAGAACGTGAATTTTTGACACCCAAATATCCCTGTATACCTATATTCTACTTCCTGCCAAAAATTCATAAATGTTTGGTCAACCCTCCAGGGAGACCAATCATTTCTGGAATAGAATCACTATCGGCTAATTTATCCAAATATGTTGACAATTTCCTGCAAAAACACGTAAAGAATTTAAACTCATATCTTAAAGACTCTACACAAGTATTAAATACACTTAAATCTATTAATTGGGAAGAAGGGATGTACCTGGTAACATGCGATGTTACATCGCTGTACACAGTGATTAACCACTCAAAGGGCATTAAAGCCGTAGACATGTTTCTCAGCTCTGACCCACTTATGACAGACCAACATAGGTCCTTTATTATGAAAAGTATTAAATATATACTAGAAAATAACTACTTCTCTTTTAACGAAAAATTCTATCTCCAAGTAGAGGGCACGGCCATGGGCACAAGGTTTGCACCTAGCTATACCAATCTGTTTATGGGTGCATGGGAATCCCAGTTCTTTGATAGCTATGGTGCAAACCTTGTGTTCTATAAAAGGTACATTGATGACCTTCTGATAGTGTGGAGGGGGACAGAACAAGAACTACAAATTATGTTTAACCCCTTAATGACCAGACCATTTTTCAATTTTCTTACCCTTAATGACAAAGGCTATTTTTACATTTCTGCTGTGTTTGTGTTTAGCTGTAATTTTCCTCTTACACATTTACTGTACCCACACATATTATATACCGTTTTTCTCGCCATTAAATGGACTTTCTAAAGATACCATTATTTTCATCATATCTTATAATTTCCTATAAAAAAAATATAAAATATGAGGAAAAAATTGAAAAAAACACACTTTTTCTAACTTTGACCCCCAAAATCTGTTACACATCTACAATCACCAAAAAACACCTATGCTAAATAGTTTCTAAATTTTGTCCTGAGTTTAGAAATACCCAATGTTTACATGTTCTTTGCTTTTTTTGCAATTTATAGGGCCATAAATACAAGTAGCACTTTGCTATTTCCAAACCCCTTTTTTTCAAAATTAGCGCTAGTTACATTGGAACCCTGATATCTGTCAGGAAAACCTGAATATCCCTTGACATGTAAATATTTTTTTTTAGAAGACAACCCAAAGTATTGATCTAGGCCCATTTTGGTATATTTCATGCCACCATTTCACCGCCAAATGTCATCAAATAAAAAAAAAAGTTCACTTTTTCACAAATTTTGTCACAAACTTTAGGTTTCCCACTGAAATTATTTACAAACAGCTTCTGCAATTAAGGCACAAATGGTTGTAAATGCTTCTTTGGGATCTCCTTTGTTCAGAAATAGCAGACTTATATGGCTTTGGGGTTGCTTTTTGGTAATTAGAAGGCCGCTAAATGCTGCTGCGCACCACACGTAAATTATGCCCAGCAGTGAAGGGGTTAATTAGGTAGGTTGTAGGGAGCTTGCATGGTTAATTTTAGCTTTAGGGTAGTATAGAAGACAACCCCAAGTATTGATCTAGGCCCATTTTGATATATTTTATGCCACTATTTCACCGCCAAATGCGAGCAAACAATTAAAAAAAAATTCATTTTTCACAATTTTAGGTTTCTCACTGAAAGTATTTACAAACAGCTTGTGCTATTATGGCACAAATTGTTGTAAAAGCTTCTTTGGGATCCCCTTTGTTCAGAAATAGCAGACATATATGGCTTTGGCATTGCTTTTTGGTAATTAGAAGGCCGCTAAATGCTGCTGCGCACCACACGTAAATTATGCCCAGCAGTGAAGGGGTTAATTAGGTAGGTTGTAGGGAGCTTGCAGGGTTAATTTTAGCTTTAGGGTAGAGATCAGCCTCCCACCTGACACATCCCACCCCCTGATCCCTCCCAAACAGCTCTCTTCCCTCCCCCACCCAACAATTGTCCCCGCCATCTTAAGTACTGGCAGAAAGTCTGCCAGTACTAAATAAAAGGAGTTTTTCTTTTTTTTTAATAAAAAAAAATAAAATGTTTTAGCTGTGATGGACCCCTGCCTTAGCCCCAACCTCCATGATCCCCCCCCAGCTCTCTAACACTCTCCCCTACCTATTTGCCGCCATCTTGGGTACTGGCAGCTGTCTGCCAGTACCCAATTTGCCCCCAAAAACAAAAGTATCTTTTTCTCTTTTTGCAATTATTAATATTTTCTGTAGTGTAGCAGCCCCCCACAATACCCCAACCCCCTCCCAGATCCTTATATATTTATATTTTTAAAATCTTTTTTCCCCCCTCTTCCCTCCTCATTGGTGTCAGTGGCCAGCTAATCGCGCGCGCGCACGCGCGCCCCCGCACGCTCCCGGCACCCGGCGTGCACATTGCACTTACAGGAACCGGATGCCGGGTAGCGATGGGCCGCCCACCCGCCTCCCTGTTATGCTCCCACCCACCAACGAACCGGCACCATCGCTACCGGTGCAGAGAGGGCCACAGAGTGGCTCTCTCTGCATCGGAGTCTTCTAAAAAGGTATTGCAGGATGCCTCCATATGGAGGCATCACTGCAATACCCTGAGAGCTGCTGGAAGCGATTGCGATCGCTTCCAGCACTCTCTTAGACAACTGACGTACCAGGTACGTCTATTGTCATTAACTGGTTGTTAATGCATGACGTACCTGGTACGTCAGTTGTCATTAAGGGGTTAAAGAAATGAATAACAACACTTGGGGTCTAAACTTTACATATAACTACAGTAAAGACTCAATAGTATTTCTAGATCTAGAGATTATGAGGGTGGAAAATAAATTGGAAACAAAAACCCATTTCAAAAAGGTCGACTGCAGCAATTACATACACGCAAACAGCTGCCACTTGGACGTATGGAAAAAGAGTATCCCAATAGGGCAATATTTACGTATTAGGAAGAACTGCTCTAGGATAGCAGACTTTGAACAGCAGTCTGAGATCCTATTAGAAAGATTCAAAGCTAGGGGTTACCAAAACGATATCACAGAGAAAGCCATAGAAAGAGCAAAAAACAATACCGAGGGAAAACAATACCGATAAAATAAAGATTCCATTTATAACAGATTACAGTATTGACCAGAATATTATAAAAAAAGCAATAAAAAAACACTGGCATCTTCTTAAAGAAGACAATGTATTAGGTGAAAAAATCTCTGATAACCTCGTATTTATATTCAAAAAAGTTGCCAATTTAAAGACACTTTTAGCCCCAAGTGAACTGAAAAAAACAAAGAAAATTATTTTTAAACAAAAAGATCTAACAGGTAAAAATATTATGGGATTCTTTCCCTGCTATTCATGCAAGGCCTGTAGTCATAGTAGTAAAGTAAAGAATATCGAAATCAATAATGTTACAAAACCCCTCATTATTCAAGATATCATAAGATGTACTAATAAAAATATAATTTATGTCTTAAAGTGCTCCTGTAATCTTTTTTACTTTGGAGAAACTACAAGAATGGTAAGGGACCGCATAAGAGAGCACAATGGCAATATCAAAAATGGTAAGGACGACACTCACTTATACAAACATTTTAAAACAGTTCACAAAGGCAACACTAAACACTTAAAATATTGGGCCATAAAGAAAGTACATAAACATTGGAGAGGTGGGAATATAGAGAAAAAATTGTTGATAAAGGAAGCTGAACTGATCTATAAATATGATACTCTACACCCTAAAGGCCTGAACTCTGAACTAGACCTCTCACCTTTTCGTTTCGAATTATAATAGAATTAACAGAAAGTGTTAAAATGACTCTAATCTATCACACAAACCTTTAATGTATATTGTAAGTAATTATATGATATAGAACATGTAGTTAGAATAAAAACCAGTATTTGTTGGTTTGAAAACAACCATTTGACATTTAAAACAACAGGAAACCAATAAGAAAAATGACTTAAGCACCAGAAAAAGAACTGCATTAAAAAGTTTAAAAGTCTTCTTTTGAGTTTAAAGATTTCCACCTTAAGTCTCTGAGCATGTATAAGGAGTACGATACCCGTATGAAGAAAACACCTGTAATTCCACCTTTACAAAAAAGCATCTGAAAAGGACCAATCAGAATTATCTACAGCCTACTTAAGAACACCTTTTGCCAGTCACCTACATCTTGATAAAGCTCCCTGGTGAGTGAAACGCGTCAATCTAAGTGACTGTGCCTATTACAGATGATGACATCTGAATCCCAAATCAACTTTTAATCAATATCTGAGGTAACCCGGGTTATTCTGCTACGTTTTGAATCATCAATATCTGAGTCTAACTTATCCCTGCGTGCATTGGCACTAGGTGCAGGGTGCAATTTCTACTGGCTCACAAAGAACTTATCTCCCAAATCATACCTGGATACAACATACACTCCAGCTGAGAATTTCTTCTGTTTTTGACAACCGGCGGAGATACCGGTGACGTCAGACGCCAAGATCCATGCGGCGTGCTGACTCGGCTGAGAGATAGCCGGCGGACACAGGCTCCAGAAGCTCTTCCAGGATTCAGAAAAAGTAAGCTTTAAAATTTGTCTTAACCACAATTGAAGGGAGTGTGTAATCACCCCTAGAAAACATACCTCTGTGTGGCATCACAATCTATTACGGAACTTGCATAGAGACTCTGTACTATTCACATATAATTTTAAGGTGATAAAAAAATTCACTCCGGATAACGAATCTATCATTACGAGAGTTCACAATATAAAATTTAACCGTGCTTATATGATATATAGTTTTTGAATATTTGCTGACAATTACAGAGATCGTTTTATTTAAGTCTGTTTTAGATTTTTATGATTTTAGAGAAATTTTAGGCTGTGCAATTGGGGAGACGTCCCCTTTCTAATTGTTATATTGTAAAACTTTTAATCGATAATAAATATGTGAGATTCTTTACATCTGTGTGCATTTACTATATAAGGGCTATCTGATTGGTCCCTTGGAACCTGCTATTTTGAGTTCTGGACCCATAAATATATAATCTCAAATATTGCTATTGATATTCCACTTTTTACTACTCAGTCTCTTAGTACCGTATAACCCTATATAAGGAGTTTTTCACACATAAATAAATTTTAAACACTGTTAACGATACATTTTTTCACATTACCTTTTTAGCAACATTTTTAGTTACTTTTTTATGATATCACTTAGAGAAGTTCAAATCCACTCCTAATTTTAGCACATAAAATTTAAAGAACAACACTTTCTCTCAACACTTGTTTTATTAGCTAATTTTTATTTTTATTTTAGCATAAATTTCGAAGATCACATCTTATTTTTTTCACCATTGTTTAAAAATGGGTTAATAATTGTAGTTAGGTAGCGGCGATGTTGGGGGGGGGGCAGATTAGGGGGTAATAAATATAATATAGGTGTCGGCGATGTTAGGGGCAGCAGATTAGGGGTTCATAGGGATAATGTAGGTGGTGGCGGTGTCCGGTCGGCAGATTAGGGGTTAAAAATGTTATTATAGTGTTTGTGATGTGGGGGGGCCTCGGTTTAGGGGTTCATAGGTAGTTTATGGGTGTTAGCGTACTTTGTAGCACAGTAGTTAGGAGCTTTATATTCCGGCGTTAGCCCATAAAGCTCTTAACTACTGACTTTTTTTTGCGGCTGGAGTCTTGTCGGTAGAGGGTCTACTGCTCAGTTCTTCCAAGACTCCAAATACCAGCATTAGGCAAATCCCATAGAAAAGATAGGATACGCAATTTGCGTAAGGGGATCTGCGGTAGCCTGGAGTCGCAGTAAGGAAGTGAGCGGTAGACCCTTTCCTGGCTGACTCTAAATACCAGTGGGCGACCAAAAGCAGCATTAGGACGCCTTAACGCTGCTTTTGACGGCTAACGCCAAACTCTAAATCTAGCCAATAGGGTTTATTTTATAGGTAAGTAGTTTTAAAAAGGAATAATTTAGTTAATGATAGTAATTTTATTTTGTTTTATTTAAATTATATTTAAGTTAGGGGGGGGTTAGACTTAGGGTTAGACTTAGGTTTAGGGGTTAATAAATTTAATATAGTAGCAGCAATGTTAGGGACGGCAGATTAGGGGTTAATAAAATTTAACTAGTGTTTGCGAGGCGGGAGTGTGGGGGTTTAGGGGTTAATATATTTATTAAAGTGGCGGCGATGTCCGGTCGGCAGATTAGGGGTTAAAAGCTTTATTTAAGTGTTTCCGATGTGCGGGGGGGGGGGGGTGTTAATAGGTAGTTTATGAGTGTTAGTGTACTTTTTAGCACTTTAGTTAAGAGTTTTATGTTACGGCGTTAGCCCATAAAACTCTTAACTACTGACTTTTAAATGCGGTAGGAGTCTTGACAGGAGAGGGTCTACTGCTCACTTCTTCCAAGACTCGTAATACCGGCGTTAGGCAAGTCCCATTGAAAAGATAGGATACGCAATTTACGTAAGGGAATTTGCGGTAAGCTCGAGTCGAGGAAGAAAAGTGAGCGGTACACCTGTACCTGCCAGACTCGTAATAGCAGCGGGCGTTAAAAAGCAGCGTTGGAACCTCTCAACGCTGCTTTTTAAGGCTAACGCAAGACTCATAATCTAGCCGATTGATTCCTATGGAATCCGCCACCTCCAGGGCGGCGGATTGAAAAGCAGGTATGCTGGGCTGGAATAGTGCCGAGTGTACCTGGTAGACATTTGTTAACTAGCAAAAGTAGTCAGATAGTGCCGAATTTGCATTCGGAACATCTGTAGTGACGTAAGCATCGATCTGTGTCGGACTGAGACCGGCGGATCATATGTTACGTCACAAAATTCAACTTTTGCCGGTCTGTAGGGTTTGATAGCTAAGGGGAATCAAGCTCGCCACCATTACGCTGCGGAATTCCAGCGTATTTGCGGTTGACGGCTTGATAAGTAGATGCCTATGCGTTATGACTTGTGACCAGTAATTTGTTATAATTCTCTAATGATATTCATGTTATATTGTTTGTAATTTACAGATGTACAATTTCTCAACCATGCGAATGTGAAACAATGTATCAAATTTATAACTTGTTATGTTTTGATATGTTTAAAGGGACACTAAACCCATTTTTATTTTCTTTCATGATTCAGATAGAGCATGCAATTTTAAGCAACGTTTTAATTTACTCCTATTATAAATTTTCCTTCATTCTCTTGCTATCTTTATTTGAAAAAGAAGGCATCTAAGCTAAGGAGCCAGACAATTTTTGGTTTAATACCCTGGACAGCACTTGTTTATTGGTGTTGTCCAATCAGCAAGGACAACCCAGGTTGTTCACCAAAAATGGGCCGGCATCTAAACTGGTCAAATAAATGGGATCTAAATTTAATATTACCAAGAGCAAAATGATGCATATAGGTGCATATAGGATCCAAAAACCCAAAGGCCAATTATAGTCTCAATGGTACATTACAGACTGTAACTAAAGAAGAAAGGGACTTGGGCATTATTACCTTAGACAATTTAAAATATGGTATACAATGCAGCAGTGCAGCCAGTAAGGCCAGTCAATACTTTGTTGCATTGGGAGAGGTATTAGTAGCAGAAATAGCAAGGTTCTTATGCCACTTTACAGATCATTAGTTTGGCCAAATCTGGAATACTGTGTACAGTTATGGAGACCATGGGGTCGATTAACCAAACGGTCAATCGGCCCCAATGTAGCTGTTTCCGAGGAAGCCGTCAGGCTTAAGACCGCTGCTCCTTAACTGGATCCGCCGCTTCTAAACAGTGTACAGCAATCAACCTGATCGGATATGATCGGGTTGATTGACACCCCCTGCTAGCGGCCTTTTGGCCACAAATCTGCAGGGGGTGGCATTGCACAAGCAGTTCACTAAAACTGCTTGTGCAATGCTGAATGCAGACAGCGTATGCTGTCCGCATTCAGCAATGTCTGGTGGACATGATTCACTGCAGCGTACCATGTCCGCCAGACATTAATAAATCGACCCCTATATCTTCAGAAATATATAAATAAACTAGAAGCTGTCCAAAAGAGGGCTACTAAAATGGTACACAGTCTAAAATATAAAAAGTAAGAAAGACTCTATGACCTAAATATGTATAGTTTAGAGGATAGAAGGGATACAGATGACATGATAGAAGTCTTTAAATATATGAAGGGACTTAATAATGTAGAAGCTAAAAGCATTTTCCACAGAAAAAAACAAATGCCAAAACAAGGGGTCACAATCTAAAGTTAGAGGATAGCAGATTCAGGAGAAATGTGAGGATGCATTTTTTTTACAGAAAGGGTGGTGGATTCTTGGATTAAACTTCCAATTCAGATGGTAAACACTAAGGCCTAGATTTGGAGTTCGGCGGTAAAAGGGCTGTTAACGCTCCGCAGGCTTTTTTCTGGCCGCACCATAAATTTAACTCTGGTATCGAGAGTTAAAACAAATGCTGCGTTAGGCTCCAAAAAAGGAGCGTAGAGCATTTTTACCGCAAATGCAACTCTCGATACCAGAGTTGCTTACGGACGCGGCCGGCCTCAAAAACGTGCTCGTGCACGATTCTCCCATAGGAAACAATGGGACTGTTTGAGCTGAAAAAAAACCTAACACCTGCAAAAAAGCAGCGTTCAGCTCCTAACGCAGCCCCATTGTTTCCTATGGGGAAACACTTCCTACGTCTGCACCTAACACCCTAACATGTACCCCGAGTCTAAACACCCCTACCCTTACACTTATTAACCCCTAATCTGCCGCCCCCGCTATCGCTGACCCCTGCATTACACTTTTAACCCCTAATCTGCCGCTCCGTAAAACGCCGCCACCTACGTTATCCCTATGTACCCCTAATCTGCTGCCCTAACATCGCCGACCCCTATGTTATATTTATTAACCCCTAATCTGCCCCCCACAACGTCGCCGACACCTACCTACACTTATTAACCCCTAATCTGCCGAGCGGACCTGAGCGCTACTATAATAAAGTTATTAACCCCTAATCCGCCTCACTAACCCTATCATAAATAGTATTAACCCCTAATCTGCCCTCCCTAACATCGCCGACACCTACCTTCAATTATTAACCCCTAATCTGCCGACCGGAGCTCACCGCTATTCTAATAAATGTATTAACCCCTAAAGCTAAGTCTAACCCTAACACTAACACCCCCCTAAGTTAAATATAATTTTTATCTAACGAAATAAATTAACTCTTATTAAATAACTTATTCCTATTTAAAGCTAAATACTTACCTGTAAAATAAATCCTAATATAGCTACAATATAAATTATAATTATATTATAGCTATTTTAGGATTAATATTTATTTTACAGGCAACTTTGTAATTATTTTAACCAGGTACAATAGCTATTAAATAGTTAAGAACTATTTAATAGTTACCTAGTTAAAATAATAACAAATTTACCTGTAAAATAAATCCTAACCTAAGTTATAATTAAACCTAACACTACCCTATCAATAAAATAATTAAATAAACTACCTACAATTACCTACAATTAACCTAACACTACACTATCAATAAATTAATTAAACACAATTCCTACAAATAAATACAATTAAATAAACTAGCTAAAGTACAAAAAATAAAAAAGAACTAAGTTACAGAAAATAAAAAAATATTTACAAACATAAGAAAAATATTACAACAATTTTAAACTAATTACACCTACTCTAAGCCCCCTAATAAAATAACAAAGCCCCCCAAAATAAAAAATTCCCTACCCTATTCTAAATTAAAAAAGTTACAAGCTCTTTTACCTTACCAGCCCTGAACAGGGCCCTTTGCGGGGCATGCCCCAAGAATTTCAGCTCTTTTGCCTGTAAAAAAAAACATACAATACCCCCCCCCAACATTACAACCCACCACCCACATACCCCTAATCTAACCCAAACCCCCCTTAAATAAACCTAACACTAATCCCCAGAAGATCTTCCTACCTTGTCTTCACCATCCAGGTATCACCGATCCGTCCTGGCTCCAAGATCTTCATCCAACCCAAGCGGGGGTTGGCGATCCATAATCCGGTGCTCCAAAGTCTTCCTCCTATCCGGCAAGAAGAGGACATCCGGACCGGCAAACATCTTCTCCAAGCGGCATCTTCGATCTTCTTCCATCCGGTGCGGAGCGGGTCCATCTTGAAGCAGGCGACGCGGATCCATCCTCTTCTTCCGATGTCTCCCGACTAATGACGGTTCCTTTAAGGGACGTCATCCAAGATGGCGTCCCTCGAATTCCGATTGGCTGATAGGATTCTATCAGCCAATCGGAATTAAGGTAGGAATTTTCTGATTGGCTGATGGAATCAGCCAATCAGAATCAAGTTCAATCCGATTGGCTGATCCAATCAGCCAATCAGATTGAGCTCGCATTCTATTGGCTGTTCCGATCAGCCAATAGAATGCGAGCTCAATCTGATTGGCTGATTGGATCAGCCAATCGGATTGAACTTGATTCTGATTGGCTGATTCCATCAGCCAATCAGAAAATTCCTACCTTAATTCCGATTGGCTGATAGAATCCTATCAGCCAATCGGAATTCGAGGGACGCCATCTTGGATGACGTCCCTTAAAGGAACCGTCATTAGTCGGGAGACATCGGAAGAAGAGGATGGATCCGCGTCGCCTGCTTCAAGATGGACCCGCTCCGCACCGGATGGAAGAAGATCGAAGATGCCGCTTGGAGAAGATGTTTGCCGGTCCGGATGTCCTCTACTTGCCGGATAGGAGGAAGACTTTGGAGCACCGGATTATGGATCGCCAACCCCCGCTTGGGTTGGATGAAGATCTTGGAGCCAGGACGGATCGGTGATACCTGGATGGTGAAGACAAGGTAGGAAGATCTTCAGGGGATTAGTGTTAGGTTTATTTAAGGGGGGTTTGGGTTAGATTAGGGATATGTGGGTGGTGGGTTGTAATGTTGGGGGGGGGTATTGTATGTTTTTTTTTACAGGCAAAAGAGCTGAAATTCTTGGGGCATGCCCCGCAAAGGGCCCTGTTCAGGGCTGGTAAGGTAAAAGAGCTTGTAACTTTTTTAATTTAGAATAGGGTAGGGAATTTTTTATTTTGGGGGGCTTTGTTATTTTATTAGGGGGCTTAGAGTAGGTGTAATTAGTTTAAAATTGTTGTAATATTTTTCTTATGTTTGTAAATATTTTTTTATTTTCTGTAACTTAGTTCTTTTTTATTTTTTGTACTTTAGCTAGTTTATTTAATTGTATTTATTTGTAGGAATTGTGTTTAATTAATTTATTGATAGTGTAGTGTTAGGTTAATTGTAGGTAATTGTAGGTAGTTTATTTAATTATTTTATTGATAGGGTAGTGTTAGGTTTAATTATAACTTAGGTTAGGATTTATTTTACAGGTAAATTTGTTATTATTTTAACTAGGTAACTATTAAATAGTTCTTAACTATTTAATAGCTATTGTACCTGGTTAAAATAATTACAAAGTTGCCTGTAAAATAAATATTAATCCTAAAATAGCTATAATGTAATTATAATTTATATTGTAGCTATATTAGGATTTATTTTACAGGTAAGTATTTAGCTTTAAATAGGAATAAGTTATTTAATAAGAGTTAATTTATTTTGTTAGATAAAAATTATATTTAACTTAGGGGGGTGTTAGTGTTAGGGTTAGACTTAGCTTTAGGGGTTAATACATTTATTAGAATAGCGGTGAGCTCCGGTCGGCAGATTAGGGGTTAATAATTGAAGGTAGGTGTCGGCGATGTTAGGGAGGGCAGATTAGGGGTTAATACTATTTATGATAGGGTTAGTGAGGCGGATTAGGGGTTAATACATTTATTATAGTAGCGCTCAGGTCCGCTCGGCAGATTAGGGGTTAATAAGTGTAGGCAGGTGTCGGCGACGTTGAGGGGGGCAGATTAGCGGTTAATAAATATAATATAGGGGTCGGCGATGTTAGGGGCAGCAGATTAGGGGTACATAGAGATAACGTAGGTGGCGGCGATTTGCGGTCGGAAGATTAGGGGTTAATTATTGTAAGTAGCTGGCGGCGACGTTGTGGGGGGCAGGTTAGGGGTTAATAAATATAATACAGGGGTCGGTGGGGTTAGGGGCAGCAGATTAGGGGTTCATAAATATAACGTAGGTGGCGGTCGGCAGATTAGGGGTTAAAAATTTTAATCGAGTGGCGGCGGTGTGGGGGGACCTCGGTTTAGGGGTACATAGGTAGTTTATGGGTGTTAGTGTACTTTAGGGTACAGTAGTTAAGAGTTTTATGAACCGGCGTTAGCCAGAAAGCTCTTAACTCCTGCTATTTTCAGGCGGCTGGAGTTTTGTCGTTAGAGCTCTAACGCTCACTTCAGAAACGACTCTAAATACCAGCGTTAGAAAGATCCCATTGAAAAGATAGGCTACGCAAATGGCGTAGGGGGATCTGCGGTATGGAAAAGTCGCGGCTGAAAAGTGAGCGTTAGACCCTTTAATCACTGACTCCAAATACCAGCGGGCGGCCAAAACCAGCGTTAGGAGCCTCTAACGCTGGTTTTGACGGCTACCGCCGAACTCCAAATCTAGGCCAAAGACTGTAAGGAATTCAAAAATTCTTGGGACATGCATAAGGCTATCCTAAGGAAAAATTAACATGTAATATGGGTAGACTTGATGGGCCTTTTTGGCTCTTATCTACCGTCAAATTCTATGTTTCTAAGATGAAAAAAATTCCTATTCCATCAGACTACAATTCCATTTCTTCTTCTGGTTTTCCTATAGACCCAGTATTGACTGCTTTAAAATCAACCAATTAGTATTAAGTGGTACCCATATATAGGGATTCCGCTCTCCCAGAATTTCAGTGTGCGGCAGCAACCGCATGAAGATGAGAGATACTGTAGCTGAGGTGTTCCAGGGGAGTGTAGATTAGACATTATGTAAGTGTAGGCAGTATTAGGGACTTAGCTGGACGTTCCGGTGGGGGGTGTAGGCTAGGCGTGACATAGGTGTAGGTGGTCAGGGGGAGTCAGCTGGGAGGTGCAGGGGAGTGTAGATTAGCTAGTAGGTGTAGGCGGTCGGTGGGAGGTAGCGAGGTGGTGCACGGGGAGTGTAGGCGTTCAGGGGGAGTTAGCGGGCATACTAATGGGAGTAGCCTGCACTTTGATTCGGACACAGTGACACAAGATTGATATGCTCAAATCAGTAAAGTCCTGGTTGTGAGGAGGGTAGCGGCCTTGTTTGTCTCGCTAGTTTTATGTCATAAAGTTAAGGAACATTAAACTGCTGAGCACATCTACAAAAGAATAGTAACTGCTCACTATGGGTTTCCATTGAGATGTAATTAGGTTTGCGTGAGGTCGCAAACCGATAAATATGCTGTCAGAAGCAATTTCCTTTATCAAATGCTTCTGATGGAGCGTTATACCTCAATATCGGTCCAGCTGACGAAAATATTTTCACGTCCCATATAAAGTTTACTTATACCAGGTTTCCAATGAAAGTACAAGACGTTAATACACTGTCGGAGGCTATTGATACATTGAAACAAAAATTACAATCAACTCAACTAAGTGTAAAGAGGAAAATTAGTTTTTTGAGACCTATTTCCCATTAAAATTTTAAATCTTGCAAACAATAGAAGTGTTTCAATGTAGAAACAAGTTGTAATATGTAATATTTATTGTTGTCCTATGGAATAGGAATACTTGCACTTATTGCGTGGGTCTTAAAGGGACACTAAAGTTAAAATTAAAGAGAGACTTTCCCAATGTACTTCTAATATGAAATTGTTCACAGGTTTTTTAAATGCACACTTTCTGAGGCACCTGAGAAAAAAAAAATCTACTGCTCATTAAAGTGCTATGGAATTGTCTTTATATTATGCACTTGTTGGTTATGCTCTTATACTGTATTTAATGGTTCTTTAATAGAAATCTATTAACTGTTGTAAATTATGCATCAGTGCTCTGACATGAGTGCTGTAGTACACACCAATGGTAATACAAACGGTATAGACAGGGGCAGACTAAGCAGTAGGACAATAGGACCTGGACCGGGGGCTCGGCACATAAGGGGGCACAAATTGTGGGCTCCTGGTGTGCTGCTTATGCTCACAGTCACCATTTGTTAAATGAACTAGAGCAGCAGGTTGTGACTGTGAGCGGGTGGCAGCAGGCAGGCACATTTTAGTATAGACAGCTGCACTAGTGGTTGTGAGCGGGGGCGGCCAGCAGATGATCAAGAGCTAGCACAGTGCGGCCATCGGTAACTAAGCTGTTATGGGTTTGCCTTGTCCCTGGAGAGGGGGCCCTGTGCCTCAGTAGGAGGTCTGTTGCTCTGGGGGCCCTATAGTGTGGGGTCTGGCCCTGGAAGGGTTTGTAGCTGTCGGGGCCCTGGAGTATTGAGTCCCTGGCCCTTGATGTGCGGATCCTGTCCCTGGTCATTAGGTGTCCTGGTAGGGGTGAGGCAGGCAGAAGGTGGGTTGAGGGAGGGGCAGAGTGGGGACCCTTCCCTAATTTTTGCCTGATTGTCCTGGTTGGTCTCATCTTGCCCCTGGGTATGGACTACGTACAAGGATATTAGTGTTCCCTACAACTTGCATTTCTGCTCCAGACTTCTAATCTGTCCCATAGGGCTCGATTTATCAAGCTACAGCTGGCAGGGGCGTACATAAACCAATCACGTGCGGGCAGGGGCTGTCAATCTCCCCGGTCGGACGAGAACGTGGAGATTGAAGTTCTCCACCTAAGAGGTGGATAAGTGGCTAGGAAGCAGTGATCTGATGACCACTGTTTGATAAATTGTGACTGCATGTTCTCTTGATAAATCGAGCTCATAGTAATCAAGGGACAGTAATCCAATATTTTCTTTACAACATCCCTTTAAAGTTTTTTTCTTTATTTTTCTTTATAATGTTCTACAATGTGCAATCACTGAGCACTGCCAAAACACTATTATTGCTGCCTTCTTACTCCCTTGAAATTCTGAAATGTAAATTGCTTAAAAACGTTATCTTCATAGCCTTCTCTCATTTTATCTTGGCTCCTAATAATTATATGAATTCCTGAAAATATTATCATTCGGTGTCCTTGGTAGCCGTAATAGTTTCTAAGGACATCTGCTAACTTGCACAATGCAACTAATTAGCTCCCAGTTTAAAGAGAGATAGGTTTTGGTTCTCTTCAAAGAGAATTATGTCCTTTTGTTGGAAGGACTGTAGGTCACTGGTCAATTCATTTTGTGACTTGTTCTCTAAATTAAAGTCTTAAAGGTACGCTAAACTAAACATTTAATGACATCATTTATCAATTAATAAAAACAAAATAAAATTGCAAAATATATTCATGATTTTTTTGACTTGCTTTTGCTGTAATATCCCCTGCTTTTTCTTTTCCCTAGAGAGACTGGAGTGCAGATTCAATACTTAAAGGGACATAAAACAAATTGAGATAAAGACAAAATATAATAATATGTACATGAATTACTTTACCTGCAAATTTATACTACAGTGCATCACCATTAACCCTTTCTTTTAAGTTTCTGAATTGTACAGCTCTAACTCCCCCCACACAATTCCTTTTATGGCTGTAGCTATATCCATTGTTGTTTTGGTAAATGCACAAATGCCTAGGGATTATCTGCTGGGGCATGCCTAGAAGCTGTGAACTCAGGTGAAATACAATGCCTGTGTCTAAACACTGATAAGAGGGGTGGAGCACAGTGTCAGACAGCATGGCTATTTTAAAGGGACACTCAGGTTAAATTAAATTTTCATGATTCAGATACATCATGTCATTTTAAACAACTTTCCAATTTACTTCCATTAAAAAAAAATGTGCACAGTATTTTATATTTACAATTTTTGAGTCACCAGATCCTACTGAGCATGTGCAAGAATTCACAGACTATACGTATATGCATTTGTGATTGGCTGATTGCTATCACATGGTACAAGGGGAGTGGAAATATACATAACTTTGAAATTTGTTATAAAAAAATCTACTACTCATTTGAAGTTCAGACTAAGTGCTATTTGCATTGTCTTGTTATCTTGCATGTGTTGATTATGCAAATCTAATGTGTTGACTGGTCCTTTAAGTTTTTTTGCTTATTTTTGAAAATTATTTTAAAATACTTCCCAATAATTTTGAAACAATTTTTTTATGCAAACTATTTTTACTTAATTAGCCCTTTTAGGATATGCACAGATCTCAACCTGTTTTATAGCACTTTAAAGGGACAGTAAACACCTTGTTATTACAACATTTTTCTGAAATCTTCCAAAAGATGAAAGGAACACTAAACACTAAAGGGCCTATCTATCAAGCTCCGAAAGGAGCTTGATGTCCCGTGTTTCTGGCGAGCCTGCAAAGAAAGCTGCTCCATAACCCTGTCCGCCTGCTCTGAGCAGGCGTACAGACATCGCCGGAATTCAACCTGATCGAGTACGATTGGGTTGATTGATACCCCCTGATTGGCCGCGAGTCTGCAGGGGGCAGCGTTGCACCAGCAGCTCTTGTGAGCTACTGGTGCAATGCTGAATAAGGAGATCGTATTGCTCTCCGCATTCAGCGAGGTCTTGCGGACCTGATCCGCACTGTCGGATCAGGTCCGCAAGACCTTTGTTAAATAGAGGCCAATGGGCTAGAATACAAGTGGATCGCTAAATATCGTTTTCGTGATAGCAATATTTGCACTCCACTGAGTAATACCAGCGCACGGTAATCTGTGCTGGTATTACAAGTTGATTGCAATGCGAACGTGAGCTCGAGTTCACATTGCTAGGAAGCATTGCGCTAACGAGAGCGCGCTTCCCTAGGCTCCAATGGGAGCCTTGTTCTGATGCTGATACTATGCTTCGAAAATTTAGTTAGTCTGAACTACATTAAAACAGATGAACACGTTTGCAGGAACTTAAATGATTTGGATCTCCCAGCCTTCAAGGGACAGTCAACTCCAGACTTATTATTATTTTAAAAGATAGATAATCCCTTTATTACCCATTCCCCAATTTTGCGCGGTTATATTAATATTCTTTTTACCTATGTGCTTACCTGTATCTAAGCCTCTGCAGACTGCCCCCTTATCTCAGTTCTTTCAACAGACATTCATTTTAGCCAATCAGTGCTGATTTCTAGGTAACGCCATGAGAATGAGCACAATGTTATCTATATGGTACACATCAACTACCCTAGTAAGCTGATCATTCTGAAGTCATCACCCAGAATTTTTTACCTTAGCTAAAAATCCTGATAATGTCTGATGTACAAATGACTTCTTAAAGGGACACGAAACTCAACAGTTTTCTTTCATGGTTCAGATAGAGCATGTGATTTTAAACAACTTTCCAATTTACTTCTGTTATCTAAGTTGTTTTGTTCTCTTGGTGTCCTTTATAGAAAAGGATACCTAGATAGGCTCAGGAGCAGCTAATTGGTGGCTGCGCATATATGCTTCATGTTATTGGCTCACCCAGTGCGTTAATTAGCACCCAATAGTGCATTGCTGCTTCTTCAAGAAAGGATACCAAGAGAATGGAGCAAATTAATTGTGTAAGTTGTGTAAAATTGTATTTTCTATCTGTATCATGAAAGAAACATTTTGGGTTTCATGTCCATTTAAGTAGTTTGCTGATCATCAAATGACCCAGGATGGTCTATAAAGTAATCCTGTCTGTCTTGGGTAGCGCTGTCTAGCTGTGAAAAACTGTCAAAATGCACTGAGATAAGAGGTGGCCTTCAAGGGCTTAGAAATTAGCATATGAACCTTCCTAGGTTTATCTTTCAACAAAGAATACCAAGAAAACAATGCAAATTTGATGATAGATGTAAATTGGATATATAATCCCTTAATTACCCATTCCCCTGTTTTGCATAACCAACACAGTTATAATAATACATGTTTTACCTCTGTAATTACTTTGTATCTAAGCCTCTGCAGACTGCCCCCTTATTTCAGTTCTTTTGACAGACTTGCATTTTAGCCAATCAGTGCTCACTCCTCGGTAAATTTACGTGCATGAGCTCAATGTTGTCTATTTAAAACACATGAACTAACACCCTCTTGTGGTGAAAAACTGTGAAAATGCATTTAGATTAGAGGTGGCCTCCAAAGTCTAAGAAATTAGCATATGAACCTCCTAGGTTTAGCTTTCAACTAAGAATACCAAAAGAACAAAGCAAAATTGGTGATAAAAGTAAATTGGAAAGTTGTTTAAAATCACATGCCCTATTAGAATCATGAAAGTTTTTTTTGGTACTTGACTGTCCTTTTATGGGCTGATCCCTCATTTGTGCCACTACAAACCTTAAAAGTAAACATAACTACCCAAACCTCAATAAAGAGACACACACACTCATAGCTGGGTATAAGACCATGCCATGGTCGCGTTTATTAAAGGACAGGAAACTTCAAAATTTTCTTTCATGATTTGGATAGAAAATACCATGTTAAACAACTTTCCAATTTACTTCTATTATCAAATTTGCTTCATTATCTTGTTATCCTTTGCACTACTGGCAGCTAGCTGAACACATCTAGTTAGCCAATCACAAGAGAGAAATGTATGCAGGCACCAATCAGCAACTAGCTCCCACTTCTGTAAGATATGTGCGTATTCTTTTTCAATAAGGGATACCAAGTGAACGAAGTACATTTGAAAATAGAAGTGAATTTAAAAGTGTCCTAGAATTACATGCTCTATCTGAATCATGCAAGTTTGATTTTGACTTTCCTATCCCTTTAACAATTTAAAAAATGTAAATAAGAATTTCACAAAGCCATTTAAATTATGGTGGGGCATCTGAGGCCCTAATAAATTAACCCTTTATAGCTGGAGGTCAAGGCATGGTTGTAAAAATTAGGATCTTGGGGGAGCCTGACAAGGCTCCAGCCCCAGCATGTTTCACTGATGCCCTCTGGGATCTTTAGCCAGCAGAACGGTGGGGTGGGTTACCCCCAGGGCATGGCCTGAGGACATCACCCTGCCCATTAGCCAGACTATCACCCTTATGGACTCTGTACTCCAAAAATTAGGGCCATGCACTCGCCACTAGGAGATACTGAAGATACGGCCGCTCCAACCTTTAAGGCACCGTGGTAATGAGCCCTACAGCAAATTACTAGCCAGGGAGCACCAAAAATGAAAGGGCCAAAATTAGGCCAACTAACCCCCTATCACCCGCTTCTAGCACTAAACAAACAACCCTAACGGAGCCTTTTGGACTCAATGTCAGTCACTACCTGTAAACCATAAAAAGAGGGGGGTGGGAGGGAAAACTTCCTGGAGAGGATCCACAGGAGAAAGAGGTTGAACCCTGACTTGCTGGGCTAAAATTCGGTGAGAACATCCCCCCCCAACTCGCAACATACAGTGGGGCAAAAAAGTATTTAGTCAGCCACCAATTGTGCAAGTTCTCCCACTTAAGAAGATGAGAGAGGCCTGTCATTTTCATCATAGGTATACCTCAACTATGAGAGACAAAATGTGGAAACAAATCCAGACAATCACATTGTCTGATTTGGAAAGAATTTATTTGCATATTATGGTGAAAAATAAGTATTTGGTCACCTACAAACAAGCAGGATTTCAGGCTCTCACAGACCTGTATCTTCTTCTTTAAGAGGCTTCTCTGTCCTCCACTCACTACCTGTATTAATGGCACCTGTTTGAACTTGTTATCAGTATAAAAGACACCTGTCCACAACCTCAAACAGTCAAATTCCAAACTCCACTATGGTGAAGACCAAAGAGCTGTCGAAGGACACCAGAAACAAAATTGTAGACCTGCACCAGGCTGGGAAGACTGAATCTGCAATAGGCAAGCAGCTTGGTGTGAAGAAATCAACTGTGGGAGCAATAATTAGAAAATGGAAGACATACAAGACCACTGATAATCTCCATCGATCGGGGGCTCCACGCAAGATATCACCCCGTGGGGTCAAAATGATCACAAGAACGGTGAGCAAACATCCCAGAAGCACACGGGGGATCTAGTGAATGACCTGCAGATTGCTGGGACCAACGTAACAAAGGCTACCATCAGTAACACACTACACCGCCAGGGACACAGATCCTGCAGTGTAAAAACGTGTCCCCCTGCTTAAGCCAGTACATGTCCGGGCCCGTCTGAAGTATGCTAGAGAGCATTTGGATGATCCAGAAGTGGATTGGGAGAATGTCATATGGTCAGATGAAACCAAAGTAGAACTGTTTGGTAGAAACACAACTCGTCGTGTTTGGAGGAGAGAGAATGCTGAGTTGCAACAAAAGAACACCATACCTACTGTGAAGCATGGGGGTGGCAACATCATGCTTTGGGGTTGTTTCTCTGTAAAGGGAAAAGGACGACTGATCCATGTACATGAAAGAATGAATGGGGCCATGTATCGTGAGATTTTGAGTGCAAACCTCCTTCCATCAGCAAGGGCATTGAAGATGAAACGTGGCTGCGTCTTTCAGCATGACAATGATCCCAAACACACCGCCCGGGCAACGAAGGAGTGGCTTCGTAAGAAGCATTTCAAGGTCCTGGAGTGGCCTAGCCAGTCTCCAGATCTCAACCCCATAGAAAACCTTTGGAGGGATTTGAAAGCCCATGTTGCCCAGCAACAGCCCCAAAACATTACTGTTCTAGAGGAGATCTGCATGCAGGAATGGGCCAACATACCAGCAACAGTGTGTGACAACCTTGTGAAGACTTACAGAAAATGTTTGACCTCTGTCTTTGCCAACAAAGGATATATAACAAAGTATTGAGATGAACTTTTGATATTGACCAAATACTTATTTTCCACCATAATTTGCAAATTCATTTTTTCCAAATCAGACAATGTGATTGTCTGGATTTGTTTCCACATTTTGTCTCTCATAGTTGAGGTATACCTATGATGAAAATTACAGGCCTCTCTCATCTTCTTAAGTGGGAGAACTTGCCCCACTGTAGTTGTATCACAGAAACAAACTAGGTTTTTCATATCCACTAGGAGACCATGCCCTTGATTTCGTCACAGGCTACCTTACACTACCATATTTTTCTAAACTGAAATATCTACTCTTCAAAAGTTTATCCCTCTCTTTGCCAGATCTTGTGGCCTTAAATATGATTTTGCACTAAAATCAATACTTGACAAAGCTGCACCCTCCACAGTTTGCAGTGCATCATGCACTCAATGACAACCATGGCACACCAAACAGACTTGCTATTTTTAGGGATAGACTGCTAAACGTCAGGGGAGAAACCTGTGTACCTGTGCTGATTTCCTGCATTATAAATGTATCCTCAGATCATACAACTTTGCCCTCAACCTAACAACTCTATTTCCTTTCATAAGGCAGGGAGAGTCCACGACTTCATTCTTTACTGTTGGGAAATACAACACCTGGCCACCAGGAGGAGGCAAAGACACCCCAGCCAAAGGCTTAAATATCCCTCCCACTTCCCCAACCACCAGTCATTCTTTGCCTTTCGTCACTATTGGATTTGGCAGAGAAGTTTCAGAAGATTTGGTTAGTCCTGTATGAGTATGTTACCTACGAGAAAGGACTGGAGTTTTAAGTAATCATGTCAACCTCTGAGTGAGAGTATTGATGAAATTTAGAGTCTGGAGATGCAGGAAACCATTTCTGCTAACCCATCCAAACTGTGGCTAACAGCTCCTGAGCAATCAGTGTTGACTAGTTTCACTGTTTGCTGCTACACACTCAAGTCCATGTCAGAAGCGCTGCTGCAAGACTGTTACACTTGAGAGGCAGTGCCTGTTCCACAGAATGGATCCTGGTGGGTAAGACTATTTTTTATATATCCATTTTAAAATGCTATACAGGGTCACAGTGTGGCTCCTTTATACCCCGATAGGTCAAGGGTTAATATCTCCTTCAGGGAGATTATTTGAACAGTTTGGGGATTTATATCTGCCTAATGTGAGAGTTTTTCTAGGCTCATAGGCTGTGTGTTTTTGGCTTGGAACAAACAGGTTTCGTTTTTGAAGTGTTGGGCAGCTCATAATAGCTTGGCGTCCTTTTTCATAGCAGGGGAAGTCCTGTCTTGACGTACCACGTGACTGGGTGCAGTCTCTTTCATTTCCTAAGATCCTGCTGCAGACATCACTCCTGAGGAGAGCGTTTTCACTGTTAGCTGTCTGGGTCTAGGAGGTGGTGAGTGCCCCAGCCATTGGGAGTATTAAGATGCTGTTTTTTAAATAAAAGCGTTTCTTTTTGATTGTCCTTCTGTGGGTATATACAAAGCTATGGAGGACTCTGATACTACATTAGAAGGTTCCGCTCCTTCTGTACTGATTAATAATTCCTGTTTATATTGTGAGGAGGCTGTGGTTTGCCCGCCTGCTCAATTTTGTTCCATTTGCCTAAACACTGTTCTAAGGTCTAAGAAGGGAGACAAGCCTGCTAATACTCATAGCGCTATTAGCCCTTCTGAGCCGTCTACTTCTCAGGAGTCTGGGTCCCAAGAAATTACTACCCTCTCTACATTACCCACTCCACATGCAGTTCCTCGAGGCTCAACTAAGCCTCCATCTGGAGGGGGCTTTTTTTCCAGCGGACTTTACTGCACAGTTACAATCGCTCTAACAAACGCAAGATAAAGGTTAAAGGGACAGTCTAGTCAAAATTAAACTTTCATTATTCAGATAGGGATTGTAATTTTAATCAACTTTCCAATTTACTTTTATCCTCAAATTTGCTTTTTTCTCTTGGTATTCTTAGTTGAAACTAAACCTAGGCAGACTCATATGCTAATTTCTAAGCCCTTAAAGTGAATGTAAATGTTGATGCTAAAGTGCCCGGTTTTTAAAAATTCAATTAAAAACAGGGGAACTTTGTATCTAGGAACCTTCTTCCAGCCCCCTGATAACATGACTGTGACTGTTTATTATCTATTGTCTTAAATTTAGCATTGTTTTGTGCTAAATCTTAAATAATTCCATGTGCCTGAACACAGTGTTATCTATATGGCCCATGTGTACTCTCAGTCTTTTTGTGTTGAAAAGGAATTTATAAAGCATGTGATTAGAGGCAGCCTTTAAAGTGAATGTAAATTTTGATGCTAAAGTGCCCGATTTTTTAAAATTCGATTAAAAACAGGGGCACTTTGGGGCGGAGCTGGCTGCAGACCAACATGGCCACTAAAATCTAACGCTCCGTAGCTGCAAAGCATATTCTTCAACAACACTGGAGACTCAAACATGATACTATCTCTTAAAATAGCACCATCTGATAACTGAAAACTTGAG
This sequence comes from Bombina bombina, assembly GCF_027579735.1. NCBI lineage: Eukaryota > Metazoa > Chordata > Amphibia > Anura > Bombinatoridae > Bombina > Bombina bombina. The sequence goes on from NC_069501.1 coordinate 87,913,525, forward strand.
CTTTATACTGATGGGGGTAGGTCCCCAGACATACAGCATTTAGACAGATTATTCATAACTGTCATATCAAGGAGCAACGGACACCCACATGGCCGCCTTCCTCTGGATCGATGTTCACTATACTATACCGCACACATTTAACTAGGAGTTAACAGATTTTTGAGTGACAAAGGGTGCGTTCTTATCTGTGGCAACAGTGGACCGCACAGAAGCAGCCTGATTCCAGCGACATCTCTTATTACACCACCAAGCATGGAGGAATTTTCGTTACAGGTGCTTGCGCTACTTAGCCAATTTGAAGAAAAAATGCAAAATAGCTTCGATGATCTCAAACATATCTGTAGAGCTGACTTTATAGAGGAAAACACCTCCTTGGCAGTAAGGGCGGCTAGATTAGTTCCTGCGAAGACCACAGACATGGTCAGTAAGGCTGCTCACAGGATGGAGCTAACTAAGGAAGGCCTTAGCACCCCCGAGATGCGGCAGATGGATAAGCCCCATATAGAAGAGCACCAGGGAGAGGGAACATACCCTGCAACCAGATCTGTACCAACAGCGGAGTCCGGTATATTAACCCTACCTGTCACTATGCAGTCCTCTGATACTGCACACACGGATCTTCCGTTGGGTAAGATGTATCCCAGACTGAGGCAGACAGCTCTTTGTGCCGTTGACCTCTTGGCTACTTTGCTTGTGCGGACCATCCCGACCCTTTACATGCCTCACCTCCAGCCCTACCACATGGGAGAGACCGACCTGCAGACACTGTTGAGGGCATTTGTCTTACTGCATTTAAACCGTTACATTGGGTCCTGGATCAGCTTGTCGACAGAACTCTACTACAGGTATACTAGCAGAGTCAGAATCGGCTAATTACAGAACTTGCTCTTCATAGCACATTGGCGTCTAGGGAAGTCATAGCCCAGTGACACTTCATGTGTAGTTACCTGTGCGAATAATAGAGGGCATTACAACTCTTGTCAGCAGTTTATAATAAGCCTTCATTTATATGTTATTTTCTGTTTAAAATACCCCATTCTGATACACCTACAATGACAAGGAACATGGACTGTGGGTTTACTTGGGATGTTAGAATGCTCTATATGCCCATCATGAAATTGGAGGTGGAGTTATTATAACCTTAACTGCTTTGGCCTCATGCTCTCACTACTGGTGAAATTGACAGAGTCCTGAATGAAGACACGACAGTCTGAAGAATAGGACACTGTACTCTCCCACATATTCAGAACTCAATAAATAGTTGACCATACTTAGTACTTTTAATCCTCATCTACCTGCATAACTCTTGCTCCCAATAAAGAGTCCCCTCTTTAGACATGATCTCTTATGACATTCCAGGCTAACTGAGTGTTATCCACTAAGAGTATATTATTTTAGTTAGGAGATCACTCCTCAGGTGTACAGGGGTCTGGTATTCCTTAGAGAACCCCATACTTTGTCCTTTTTACTCTCCAAAATGTTTACACAATTCACAAAATATATTGTAAATTAGGTAACATGTGCTTTCGCTTGCATTGCAGATAGAATCCATCCTAATAGTACCTATGCTCTATATGTTGGTTCTAGTTACAATTGATTCCCTAGCCTCATACCAGTCTTATTTATGGTCAATTTTGCATTGGAATATTGTTATTTGGGTCTTTTGTTATATATTTTTTTCTTTTTCCCTCTTTTCATGTTATAAGCCATAAAATGTTTCATGTTATATGTTCAAAACCATAAGTTAGATACAATATATACTGCAGCTCTGTGATAATAGCAGGTTGAGCTCTTCCACATTCTACTGCATACTTTATTACATTTTCCATGTACATACATATGTAATGATGGGTGCTTGTACATGTATCTTTGCATATCTTTGTATATATTTGTCCATAGAGACTTAAGTATTTAAGAGACCTGCTATTTCATCTGTTGGCTCCGGAGAGAACCTAGGAAAGACCCCTTTTGACTTTTGACTTTGGACATGTGGTATACAGGTTTTACATATAAGCTCTCCTTTAATCTATTCGATAATACCCGACATCATATTCTCCTTAAGGCACAATACATTGACATTATTGTATTACTTTATGGGTGATATAATTTAACATACTTTCTTATCTGACCACCGTTCTGATTATACCTGGAAGCCCATACCGAGGTTATGCCTTTTATATCAATGTCACACATTATTCTAATTAGCTTATACTTTAAAATATGAGGCTCTTCCTTGTTCAAATTAGGGCACATTCTAACTATGTATAGGGGGTGTTTACTCATTTATTCTCTAATACTCCACATAGCAACATGGTCCTTGGTTCACTTAGTAAGATTCTGTCATAACCAGAGCTGACATATTTGAGACATTTAATATGGTCTTAAACCTCTACATATAATAGATCTCTTAGAGTTGGCTAACTTACGATAGATTACTATAACCTCTCTTATATGTCTTTGCGAATATTTACAGCAGGATCACATAGTTATTTTTCTCCTATTGTTTTTCCTAGAGGCCTGCTGTCAATAGTTTTCTAAATTCTCTGTTAGATGCCTCTCTAAGTGGATAGCTTCCCCCTCATGCTGTTTAACTTTTAGATACTGGACAATATATGTTTGACATAGCCCGCACCTCCTAAAGTTGATAAGAGACCTGAGTACAATGTTGTTATCTTACCCAGAGGAGCTCCGCCCCTCCCTCCCCCCTTTTTCCCTTTTATTTAGAGCGGCTCTTGCCCGCTGCACTTTACCCTCTCCCCTTTATACACTTTGGCCTATTACTGGATAATATAAATGCTAATACTCCACTTACTAATTTTATTAGAATTGTTAGAGTACAGATAGTTGAAGTGGGGAACATTCGCTATGTAATAATATAAAATGAAGTTCCATCTTATTTGTTCCAGACACTTTTATTACAATCTATCTTGACATTACTGGTCTTATTTTTACATGTCTTCCCCACATTATAGAGTTCGTCACCCTCATGCCAAAGACAAAGCTAGAGACAGCTCTATTTCTCATTATTACTTATCTATGTTTTTGTTCATGTGACCAGGGGAATGATAGTTGAAGATGCAATTTTTAATTGCTTTGATGCTCTTTATATGATAACTATGTATCTCTTGCCCTGTTGCAATTTATTTGTCTGGACAAACTTTATATGTATTTCTTTATTTCGCACAACTTCAATAAAAATCGTTTAAAAAAAAACAAACAAAAAAACAGGGGCACTTTAATTCAACAAAATTTACATTTCACTCCTGTTGTGAAAAAAACTTACCTTTTAAACTTGACAGCTGCTCCAGCTTCCTCCGGTCGTCACAAGCCATTTCTGATGTCAGAAATGATGGATAGGTCATCCTCCAATCACTGCTTCCCCACCGGGGGAATCAGTGTCTGATTCAATGACGTGATTGGAGGAATCTGCATTCCTCATTTTAGACCCAGGAAGAGGCTTTGCGACGGGTGGAGGAAGCTGGAGCTGCTGTCAAGATTAAAAGGTAAGTATTTTTTCTCAACAGGAGTGAAATGTAAATTTTGATGAATTAAAGTGCCCCTGTTTTTAATCGAATTTTAAAAAATCGGGCACTTTAGCATCAAAATTTACATTCACTTTAAAGGCTGCCTCTAATCACATGCTTTATAAATTCCTTTTCAACACAAAAAGACTGAGAGTACACATGGGCCATATAGATAACACTGTGTTCAGGCACATGGAGTTATTTAAGATTTAGCACAAAACAATGCTAAATTTAAGACAATAGATAATAAACAGTCACAGTCATGTTATCAGGGGGCTGGAAGAAGGTTCCTAGATACAAGGTTATCACAGAGGTAAAAAGTATATTAATATAACTGTGTTGGTTGTGCAAAACTGGGGAATGGGTAATAAAGGGATTATCTATCTTTTAAAACAATAACAATTCTATTCTAGACTGTCCCTTTAAACATAATTCTTCTGACCTAGAGTCATCTAAAATATATTTGTCGGATTTAGCTACTATATCACCAGCTATCTAAGGATGAGTTAACCTCTGTAGCTTCAGAGGGTGAACTCAGTGGCGTCACTAGGGTTGGTGTCACCCGGTGCGGTAAGTTATGGTGTCACTACCCCACCCCCACCCCCCAGTAATGTTTTTTCTTTTTTACTGCAAGAAGAGGATTTCATAGAAAAAGCAAACTTCTCCAATGGACAGAAAGCAGACACACACAAACACAAAAACACACTCAGACACACATAAAAACACACTAAGATGCACACACAAACACTCGGAAAAACACTCAGAGACACACACACAAAAACACACAAAAAACACTCAGACACACACACACAAAAACACTCAGACACACACAAAAACACTCAGACTCATAAAGCTCATTCCTAGAGCTGCTCCCTGGCCCAGCAGAGCATCAAATGAAAGATAAACAGTGCACTCTAAAAACAAATCACTAAAGAACAGGTTTAGGCGTGCAAACTTTGAAAATTCTGCTCTCTGACTCTGTTCCAAGTCTGTCAGTGCACAGCCCTGGGCTGTGTGCCTACCGCTTCTTATGGCTAATCACCTCTGCACTCCGCCCACCCCCAGACCCCTGCCTGCCCTCCCCTCCTACCTCTTCAGTGTGCACTTAGTGTACCATAACCGTACCGGTCTGGTGGGCATCATACATGGCTCCTTCACTTTAGAGACAGTGTCAGACAGTCATGCGGTCAGGTGCCAGGCATTCCCTTCACGATTTCCCGGTTCACATTTAGAGAGACAGCACAGCAGTGAGTGACTCCACTGCTCCACACGTCACTGAACAGTGAGCACAGATAGGCAGGCAGATTTAGGCTAGCAGCGCAACTTTGCAAGCCCCACGGCATGCCCACAACATTTATAGTGAAATTGGGCAGGGGAGGAGCAAAGTACAAACAAGCAAAAGCAGCCAGGAAAATTATTTGTGGAAATTGCGGCGCGGGCTCAAGAGGCAAAAAAATTAAGTGTGTCAACAACTTCCAGAGTCCCACTAATGTTCACAACAGTTGGCCCCTCTAATAAAAAAAATCTTGCATCTCTACATTGTATTCCTTTGAATTTCAATAAAATTAAAAAAAAAAAATTTGGCTGGTGGTGTCACCCCTGGAGGGTGTCACCCGGGTGCGGCCCACACCCCCCGCACCCCCTAGTGACGCCATTGGGTGAACTTTCTGAGTTGAAGAAGTTACTAAACCTCCTTCAGCGGAGGAACCCTCCTTTAGATTTAAAATTGAGCATCTGTGTTTTTTATTAAAGGAGGTTCTGTCTACTCTAGAGGTTCCAGAGGCTACACTCCCTGAGGAGCCTAAGATCCCTAAATTAGACAGGGTTTACGTAGATAGGAAGGTCCCTCTGACTTTTCCTGTGCCAGTTAAGATGGGGAACATTATTAGTAATGAATGGGAAAGAGTAGGAACTTCTTTTTCCCCCTCATGTACTTTTAAAAAATTGTTCATGGTCCCTGACTCTCAATTAGATTTGTGGGGCTCCATCCCGAAGGTGGATGGCACTATCTCCATACTGGCTAAGCATACTACTATCCCTCTGGAGGATAGTTCTTCGTTTAGAGATCCTATGGATAAAAAAAATGGAAACTTTTCTGAGGAAGATGCTTCAACATACAGGGTTTTTATTTCAACCGGCGGCGGCTGTGGCTGCAATTGCTGGAGCAGCTACCTTTTGGTGCAACACTATGTCAGAGCTCATTGAGGTGGAGACTCCCCTTTGAGGATATTCAAGAGAGAATTAAGGCACTGAGAATTGCCAACTCCTTCATCTGTGACACGAATATGCAGATTATTTGCATAAATGCAAAGGCTGCTGGCTTTGCGGTTCTAGCCCGCCGGGCTCTCGGGTTGAAGTCTTGGTCTGTGGGTATGACTTCTAAATCCAGACTCCTTTCTCTTCCCTTCAAGGGGAAGATTTTATTCGGTCCAGGGCTGGACTCCATTATCTCTATGGTTACCGGAGGAAAAGGTGCCTTCCTACCGCAAGATAAGAAAAATAGACCTAAGGGACGGCAACTGTCTAATTTTCGTTCCTTTCATGCTGACAAGTCTGAACGACAGCAATCCTCTTCCAAGTCCGAGCAGCCCAAGAGTACTTGAAAGCCTGGTCACTCCTGGAATAAGTCCAAACAGACTAAAAAGCCAGCTGAGAACAAATCGGCATGAAGGAGCGGCCCCCGACTTGGGATCAGATTGAGTAGGGGGCAGACTGTCTTGTTTTTCAGATGCTTGGTTCCAGGATTTACAGGATCCTTAGGTCCTGAAAGGTTGTATCTCAAGGATACAGGATAGGATTTAAGTCTCATCTGCCCAGGGGCAGATTCCTCCTCTCCAGTCTTTCAACAAGACCAGAAAAGAGGGCTGCCTTCTTAGGTTGCGTACGGGATCTCTCCTCTTTTGGAGTAATATTCCTGGTACCTACAGCAGAAAAAGGTTTTGGGTTTTATTCAAACCCTTTTGTGGTTCCAAAGAAGGAGGGAACTTTCCGTCCAATTCTGGACCTAAAGTGCTTAAACACGTTTCTGAATGTTTCAAGATGGAAACAATACGGTCAATCCTGTCTCTGATTCAGGAAGGAAAGTTTATGACCACAATGATCACAATAGACCTGAAGGATGCATACCTTCACGTCCCGATTCACAGGAAACATTTTCAGTTCCTGAGGTTTGCTTTTCTGGATCAGCACTTCCAGTTCATAGCTCTTCCATTTGGCCTAGCTACTGCTCCAAGGATATTTACAAAGGTTCTGTGAGCTCTTCTAACCATTGCCAGAACACGAGATATTGCAGTAGCGCCTTACCTGGACGATATCTTGGTACAGGCACCATATTTTTGTCTAGCGGAAGAACTTTCGGAGTCCCTTCTTAGTCTTCTTCGATCACATGGATGGAAGATAAGCTTGGAAAAGAGTTCTCTTATTCCAAGTACAAGGATGAATTTCCTGGGAACTATAATAGATTTCATATCCATGAGAATATTCCTCACAGATCAGAGACTTTGCAAGCTAACATGACTTGCCCTCCAGGCCTCCTCAAAATCTCAGTGACTCAGTGTATGGAGGTAATCAGACTCATGGTGTCCTGCATGGACATCATTCCTTTTGCCAGATTCCATCTCAGAACATACAACTATGCATGCTGAGACAATGGAATGGCAACCATTCAGATCTGTCTCAACAGATTGTGCTGGACAACCTGTCAAGAGACTTGCTTTCCTGGTGGCTCTGTCCAGATCATCTGTCCCAAGGCACATGCTTTTTGAGACCGTCCTGGTAGATTGTGACAACGGACGCAAGCCTTTCCGGCTGGGGAGCCGTTTGGGGTGCCAAGAAGGCACAAGGTCTGTGGACTCAGGAGGAGTCCTCCCTTCCAATCAATATTTTGGAAGTCTAGGCAATCTTCAATGCCTTGAAGGCTTGGCCCCTTCTGGGTTCGTCCTAGTTTATCAGATTCCAATCAGACAATATAACCTCGGTTGCCTATATCAACCATCAAGGGGGAACGAGAAGTTCCTTGGTGATAAGAGAAGTATCTCAGATACTAGAATGGGCAGAGACTCACAAATGTACTCAGTCAGAGATCCACATTCTGGATGTGGACAACTGGGAAGCGGACTTCCTCAGCAGGCAATACTTTCACCCAGGGGAATGGTCTCTTCACCCTGAGGTGCTTGCAGAGATAGCAGCGAGTGGGGGACACCAGATATAGATCTCATGGCATCCTGCCTCAATACCAAGCTACCCAGGTACGGGTCGAGATCGAGGAATCCTCAGGTGGAATTGTTAGATGCCCTATCAGTACCATGGAGGTTCAGTCTCATATATCTTTTACCTCCATTACCGCTTCTCCCTCGTGTGGTGGCTCACATCAAGCAGGAACGAGCATCTGTGATTCAAATTGCTTCTTCATGGCCATGAAGGACGTGATTTGCGGATGTGGTGGGGATGTCCTCATCTGTCATATCCTGTCAGTAGCATGTCCCTTTAATTCAGAAACTCCACCCTGTTAGCTCTCTATAAAGGAACTCCCTTTCACAAGCTTCAGTGCTTGATTATTTCAGAAGTGTTAGGGAATCCCTTGATCGTTTGTTCCTAAAACTTTATATTAAGCCTTTGTAGAAATTCTAAAGCTCAAAACCTATGAAATGTCTCTGATTACAAAAGTCATAGCATCAAACCTTTGATATTTTGCCGCAAACCTAACAGCACTTTACTTTGAGAAAATCTAAGTCTGGATTGCCTGTTTGATTCTCAGAGCCACAACGCTGCAAGTAAAGCTGCTGGGTGTAGTCATTTCACGCTGACAGGCTCTGCAGATTCAGTCCGTCTAAGAGCTGCAGCTGTAACAAACTCTGACTGAGGAACTAATCATACCAAAGACAATCGCAAGTATTTCTATAACAGTATTTGACCGCATCAATTGTATCTACAGCTAAAGATGAACTTTATTAATGTATCTAACACTGCTAACTTTCCGGTCTGTTTCTAAGCTGTGTATTCAGTTAAGTTAATGCTCAATTTAACTACTCGTTAATATTGTGCAGATATCTGGTTAAAGCACCTAACACCTTGCTAGCAACAGAGGTACCTATCATTTATTCATATTTGTTAGGTAATGTTGTCACGCATACAAATCCATTCTATATAAGGGGACTTTCCTTAAACATAAGGATTGGTGTGTTAGTACACTTATCACAGAATAATCAAGCCTGTAAAATAACACCTCTGGTATAATGGACCCACTGGAAATGTCCAATCAAATAACATCTTTAAATCAGAAGGTGGAGATTCTTGAACAAGGATTAAGAGATCTCACTAATGAGAATAATACATTAAAAAAAACTGCTTAATGATTTTGTTGCACAAAAGACAAGTGAGTTCCCAGAACCACAGGTTAACCCTCCTATTCCTTTTAGTGGTGATCGAACCAAGTTCAGAGAATATAAAAATGCCTGTATGTTAATGTTTTCATTAAAGCCTAAAACATACCGTACAGATAAAATAAAAGTATGCACTGCTATTTCTATTCTTACTGGGGAGCCCAGAGCATGGGCAGACAGGTTCTTTGAGTTGGATGACCCAATCTTAAATTCGATTGAAAATTTTTTCCATACCATGTCAATCCTGTATGAGGATGTAAATAAACAGCACACTGCGGAACAAAAATTAAGATCTCTAAAACAGGGAAAACGGGCAGTGGAAGACTATATTGCGGACTTCCAGCTCTGGGCCACTGACTCACAATGGAACACTATAAGTTTAAAAAACCAGTTCCGCTTGGGACTGTCCGAATATTTAAAGGACGAACTCTCACGAGTTGAATACCCAGAATCCTTGGAGGCGCTTATGAAATTATGCATTTCCATGGACAGAAGACATAGAGAGAGAAAGTCCGAAAGACAATTATATGAATTCCCAATTAAAAAACAATACCATACATCCCTGGACAAAGCATCGTCTCAACCAGTCCCCATGGAAATTGGTGCAATACGAGGACCCTTGAGTCAAGAGGAAAAATTAAGAAGGCGCCTAGCTAACTTGTGTCTGTACTGCGCCAGCAAAGAACATGATGTTGCAAACTGTCCCATACTTACACGTCAAAGAAAGGGTAAGTCAGATTACGTTTGCAAACATCAGTCAAAAAATACTAATACTTACATGTCACTTAACTTATCTTTACAGTGGGATTGCAACCAGGTCCAGAGCGAAGCCATACTTGATTCAGGAGCCAACGGGATATTCATTGATGAGTTAATTGTTAAACAAAATAAAATTCCAAGTGTGTTAAAAGAAACCCCTCTGTATGTGCGTGTAATTGATGGGTCACAATATTTAAAAGGGCTGATAACGCATCACACCATACCCATATTAACTATCACTTACTCTGGACACAAAGAGTTTATTTCCTATGACATAATCTCTAGTTCATTACATCCAGTAATCTTAGGATACCCTTGGCTTAAAAAACATAATCCTTTGATAGATTGGTTAAACAATGAAATTACTTTCCCTTCTAAGTATTGTACTGAGACATGTTTTCCATATGTCTCTATTAGACACATTGAACCTCACTTACCAGATGACTATAGAGATTTTGCTGATGTATTTAATTTAAAAGAAGCTGAGTCATTACCTCCCCATAGACATTTTGATTGCCCCATAGAAACAAAACCTGGGGTTGAAATTCCTTCTGGAAGATTATTTCCGTTATCACAGAAAGAACTAAAACATTTAAGGGATTATCTTGACGAGAATCTCAGAAAAGGTTTTATAACCCCCTCATCCTCACCAATAGCCTCTGCCATATTCTTTGTTACCAATAAAGATGGCAGTCTCCGTCCAATAATAGATTACCGGGCTCTGAATTCTGTTACAATAAAAAATAAATACCCCCTTCCACTCATACCAGAATTACTTGAACGTCTCCATGGGGCATCTATTTACACCAAGTTGGATCTCAAGGGGGCCTACAACTTAATTCGAATTAAATCTGGTCATGAGTGGAAGACAGCTTTTAGAACCCGGTATGGTTTATATCAATACAACGTTATGCCATTTGGCTTGACTAATGCTCCCGCAGCATTTCAATATTTCATTAATGAAATCTTCAAAGAACTTATGGATGTATGTGTAATTGTATATTTAGACGATATACTAATATACTCAAAAAATCTAAAAGAACACACCAGGCATGTAAGATGGGTCTTAGCCACTTTAAGGGATCATAAGTTATATGCTAAGATGGAAAAATGTAGCTTCCATAAAACTACCATTAAATTCCTCGGCTACATTATATCCCCTGATGGGATTCAAATGGATCCTGAAAAACTCTCTGCAATTCGTGATTGGTCAACTCCCACTTCCATTAAATCACTACAAAGATTTTTGGGATTCACCAACTTTTATAGAAAATTTATAAACCACTTTTCTTCTGTAGTTCAACCATTAACTTGTTTAACAGGAAAACAGAAATTCATATGGGATAAAGAATCAAATCAAGCTTTTCATCACCTTAAAGAATTATTTTCAACCGCCCCAATCTTACACCTTCCAGATCCGGAATTACCATATACTCTTGAGGTTGACGCTTCCAACGTAGGAATTGGCGCAATCTTATCCCAACCTGATAAGGAATCTTCATTACTCCATCCAGTGGGATATTATTCCAGAAGATTAACACCTGCTGAGAGGAACTATTCGGTTGGAGATAAAGAATTGCTTGCAATGAAGTCGGCCATGGAACACTGGAGACATTTATTGGAAGGAACAACTACACCTTTTCAAGTCTTTACAGACCATAAAAACCTCCAATACTTAAAGAAAAACAAAACCTTGTCTTCACGACAAGTAAGATGGGCTTTGTTCCTGGACCGTTTCAATTTTGTGCTAACTTACATCCCAGGAACAAAAAACTCTAAGGCAGATGCATTGTCAAGGTCGTTTAACGTACCAACAGAAGGTGAAGAGAAGTCATATATAATACCACCTTACAAACTCTTAGCATCTTTAACCACAATCCAAGCTGATATACAAAGAGCTCAACAGTCAGACACTGAAATTCCTTCAGTCTGTTATCATGATTCAGATACTGGATTATATCATTATAAAAACCTCATATATATACCTCAGTCACTCAGAGACACCATCCTACAACAAAACCATGACTTACCTCTAGCAGGACATTTCGGAATACAAAAGACAAACGAACTTATCAGTAGGAATTACTGGTGGCCAAATATGACTAAAACCATACAAGAATACATTAACAAATGTCATATTTGTGTCACAAAGAAAAAGGGACATAATAAACCATTCGGACTATTACAACCTCTACCCATTCCAGAGAGACCCTGGGATATGTTATCAATGGATTTTATCGTTGACCTACCCATCTCTAACAATTATACTACAATCTTGGTAGTTGTTGACCACCTCTCTAAATTGGCTCATTTTATCCCATTACGACGGATACCAACTGCTTCCACCACAGCTAAGGTTTTTTTGACACATATTGTCAAGTTACACGGATTGCCTCTATCTATAGTTACGGATCGTGGATCCCAATTCACGTCAAAATTCTGGAGATATTTATGCAATAAATTGAACATTTCTCTCAGATTCTCAACAGCCTTTCATCCACAATCTAATGGGTTAACAGAAAGACTCAATCAGACCTTGGAACAGTATCTCCGCTGTTATATTTCAACTTTGCAGGAGGATTGGAGCGAATGGTTACCTTTGGCGGAATTTTCATACAACAATTCCATCAGTTCTTCCACGGAAGTGTCACCATTCTATGCCACATACGGTTACCATCCAAGATCATTTCCAAACACAACTTCCTCATCAAATTCCCCCGCTGTCTCGGATTATTTCACTCAAATCAAGGAAACCTTGGAAACCCTACAAACTCATCTCAAAAATGCTAAAGCAACCCAAAAGTTGTATTTTGATAGAAAACGTTCACCTCCTCCGAATTATAAAGTCAAGGACTTAGTCTGGTTGTCTACCAAGAATATCAACCTCAAAGTACCCTGTAAAAAGCTAGCTGACCAGTATATCGGTCCATACCCAATACTAAAGATTATCAATGAAAACGCAGTGAAGTTGCAATTGCCCAGTAATTTTCACGTTCATCCGACCTTCCATGTCTCTCTATTGAAGCCGTACTTGGGTCATCATGAGCACACCGATACTCGTTCTCATCATTCCACAGTTCCTTTTGATGACAAAATGGATTATGAGGTGGAACGCATTTTGGATTCCAGAAAGCGCCGGAATACTATTGAGTATTTGGTACATTGGAGGGGGTACTCTCCTGAGGAGGATTCTTGGGTACCTATTTGGGACTTGAACGCCCCTCTATTGTTGCAGTCTTTTCATTCCGCTTTCCCCTCGAAGCCGGGACCTTTGCTTTCGGGGAGACGCTCCTGAAGGGGGGGATCTGTCATATCCTGTCAGTAGCATGTCCCTTTAATTCAGAAACTCCACCCTGTTAGCTCTCTATAAAGGAACTCCCTTTCACAAGCTTCAGTGCTTGATTATTTCAGAAGTGTTAGGGAATCCCTTGATCGTTTGTTCCTAAAACTTTATATTAAGCCTTTGTAGAAATTCTAAAGCTCAAAACCTATGAAATGTCTCTGATTACAAAAGTCATAGCATCAAACCTTTGATATTTTGCCGCAAACCTAACAGCACTTTACTTTGAGAAAATCTAAGTCTGGATTGCCTGTTTGATTCTCAGAGCCACAACGCTGCAAGTAAAGCTGCTGGGTGTAGTCATTTCACGCTGACAGGCTCTGCAGATTCAGTCCGTCTAAGAGCTGCAGCTGTAACAAACTCTGACTGAGGAACTAATCATACCAAAGACAATCGCAAGTATTTCTATAACAGTATTTGACCGCATCAATTGTATCTACAGCTAAAGATGAACTTTATTAATGTATCTAACACTGCTAACTTTCCGGTCTGTTTCTAAGCTGTGTATTCAGTTAAGTTAATGCTCAATTTAACTACTCGTTAATATTGTGCAGATATCTGGTTAAAGCACCTAACACCTTGCTAGCAACAGAGGTACCTATCATTTATTCATATTTGTTAGGTAATGTTGTCACGCATACAAATCCATTCTATATAAGGGGACTTTCCTTAAACATAAGGATTGGTGTGTTAGTACACTTATCACATCATCTCCTCAGAGGAGGTTACCTTGTCGCAGAGATCTGCTGATACAGGGTCCTTTCGTTCATCAAAATCTAGATTCTCTGAGGCTGACTGCGTGGAGATTGAATGCTTAGTCTTAGGTAAAAGAGAGTTCTCTGAGAGTGTTATTGACACTCTGGTTCAAGCTCGTAAGCCAGTTACTCATTGTATCTACCATAAAGTGTGGAGGACTTACTTGTACTGGTGTGAAGAGTGTGGCTTTTCCTGGCATATGGTTAAGGTTGCCAGAATTTTAGCTTTCCTCCAGGATGGACTGGGGAAGGGCCTATCTGCTAGTTCCCTGAAGGGACAGATATTGGCCCTGTCAGTGTTACTACACAAAAGGTTGGCTGAGCTTCCGGATGTGCACTTTGTTAAGGCTCTGGCTGGGATCAGACCCGTGTTTTGATGTGGAGCTCCATCTTGGAGCCTCAATCTTGTTCTTAGTGTTTTGCAGCAGGCTCTGTTTGAGCCTATGCATACTGTTGACATTAAATTGTTATCCTGGAAGGTTCTTTTTTGTTGGCTATTGCTTCTGGGCACAGAGTTTCTGAGATTTCTGCTTTGCAATGTGATCCCCCTTATCTGGTTTTTCATGCTGATAAGGCGTTTTTACGCACACTAAACTAGGGTTCCTCCCTAAGGTGGTGTCAAATTGTAACATTAATCAAGAAATTGTTGTTCCTTCCTTGTGTCCTAATCCTTTTTCAGCAAAGAACTTCAGCCTGCTTCTACCTGATCTAACTGTACCTGAGCTAGTTTAACCTGAGGGTACACCTCTACTACCTAAGTCTGTGCCTGTGATAACTAAGCCTGCACCTGTGCTTCCTGATCCTGCACCTGTGCAACCTGATCCTGCACCTGTGCAACCTGAGCCTCTACATGTGATAGCTGATCCTGCACCTGTGCAACCTGAGCCTCTACATGTGATAGCTGAGCCTGCACCTGTGCTTCCTGATCCTGCACCTGTGCAACCTGAGCCTCTACCTGTGATATGTGAGCATGTACCCAAGCCTGTGACCTCTCCAGTTCCTGCAACCTTGCCTGTGACCTTTACCAGTTCCAGCAGCCTAGCCTTGACCTCACCTGTTCATGTTCTTGCGGCCTCACTTGCACCTGAGGCCTCTTCTGTATCTGTGGCCTTTCCAGCATCTGAGTACAGCACCATGTCTGTATTTAGAGGATCTCAATGAACTTTCTCACTCTATTGCTGAAAACACAATTATCCATAACTCTAATTCATACACTTTTGAGCCTTTCCCTATCAAATACCTTGAAACATGCAATATTATTTTGATTCATTTTTAACATGTTTTATTGTGTTTTGAATAGAAATACTTGAAATTCCTATTTTCTTATGTGCTAACTAATAAGAATTTTTTCAGCTCACCCTATAGAGGTTTATGGGGAGAAGGAGTTAGCACGGTCACAATATCCAAAGGTCTCAAGTAAGCACACCTGAGTCTATTGCTTGCATGCTAACTTTTTACTAGACAGGCATTCGTATTCGGAAGAATCTGTATTCACCCAAATATTGCCTAATTCGGTCATTCGGCACAGAACCGAATCTACGAACGGCAACCCGCACAAATAAAAATAATAACAAATGGGGGCGTGTCCGAACCTCAATCCTGAGCGGTCACACTTTCCCAGACGTTAATCTGTCGGTTTTCAGAGGCATCTTACAGCATTATAACATCACTTGCTACCGATATTGTTACACTGCTCAGAAGACCTCTATATCTGAAAAGATTTTGCTGTATTTCTGACGCTAGAGCTCGGCATCGGACGACAGAGGCCTAAAGCGGCAGGTTGCACATAGGCTATGCTACCCCCCTTGGTTCGCTGAGGTATTCTACCTAAATTGAACATAATAACACCCTTGTACCGATATCTCAAACTTTGCTTCACATATAACAAGGATATCAAGTGACATCTGAAAAAAAGCAACAAACTGCGCAACCAGGACCCAAGTAACTTCGAAAGAAAATGTTAGCCATGGGAGACACGGATCTACTAATCCATTTCAACCCACACTATGTGAATTTCAAGAGGGTTATGATGTCACTACTTAAGAGAGCTCCATTCGACATCCTGCTGAATAAACTATGTACAAACAGTACATTACCTGCAACTGCAGAGGAAGCTTTAGAATCTGATACTCAGAATGGTACCATGATAACAAAAACTTACTCGGTGAAAGGGACCTACACATCTAAAACTACCATGTTTTGGTCCAGCGAATTATATTTCACCAAGAAGTCCCCATTAAGCCTAACCAACTTACCTGACAACATTGCAGGCTCCTTTCTTAAACACTCACATGTTGGTGACATGTATGCTTCTAAGGGGGCTTGGGGGGCTCCCGGATAGCTATGAGCGCTGAGTCGCCAAACCTTCTGCCTAACAACACCCTTATGGTCGGCATTCATGATGTACCTAATGCAAAGCTTAAGCTTACAGGCCCCGAAAATTACACAGCACCATTTGGCCCACAGTCTCCACGGACCTGGCCCGCAAACATGCCTCTTGAACAAAATTACTTGGCTTGCTAATTCTCCACAAAGGCTTCGCTAATTTCTCCAAAGGCCAGTCTTTATAAACAAGCAGAACTAGCTGATAATGAACAAACTTTTTACTATTGTCATCATAACTTTGCTTTGAAGATGATGGTAATTGCTTAATGTTATCGTATCACTTTGTTTTGAATCGAGTTTAGTTCACACATTATTCAGTTTATATGTTTTCCTTTATTGGTATAAATTTTTACAGTAACTATGACAATGTTATAGAAAATATCAACATATCGAGGCAATGGAATTTACACCGCATCTGTATTGTAAATGCACTGTTACCAGACACTTGACCCTCCTTGTGCGGCCTGAGGCCGGGGCTGCATAGAGGAATATAGTATAATATAACTACTTAAGGGGTTGACCTCTATTCTGATTCCTAAGAATTTAGATGCTCATTTGTAAATTACCCAGCGGTTAAACACAATTGGGTATATCAGCATACGCTGTCGGTATTTATCATTGCACCAGCAGTTCTTAATACTATTTTATAATAAGACTTATGTATGTACAAGGTGTTATATATGTATATATCCTACAATGTCAAACGTTGGTTCAATTTTGGACTTCAACCTACTTGCTTTTTGTTTTATAATAATCGGTTTATATGGGCTTTTTAATTTTTACTTTCATATCACCCCAATATTACTTTTAATGTGTTTTTATTTAGGACCCAAGCGAGGTCTATTTTGCTACAGCTGGGGTTAAGAATCAGGGGGTCGATCCGATAAAAATCGTCGCCCGCAAAAGCCGGCGACGCCAATAATTGCGCGGATTTGGTATCCTATATACGGCGTAAGCTAGAAGTTACGCGCGTATATTTCTGCCGTCGCCCGCAGTTTTTTGGGCCATAGGCAGGTATACCAAACCCGCGCAGTTTGGTATCCAATATGCAGCGTAAGGACTTACGTGGCGAAAATGGAGAAAACTTACTCCATTTTCACCTCGCCACAAAAAGCAGCCGTAAGAAGCCTTACGCTGACTATTGGAGCCCCGTAACTCCCTAAACTAACTAGAAAATAAACCTAACACCTAACGCATGCGCAATGTCTATCTCCCTGTCAACCGCAATCTGCTAAAATAAACCTAACACCTAACGCATGCGCAATGTCTATCTCCCTGTCAACCGCGATCCCCCCCGAAATCCCTAATAAAGTTATTACCCCCTAAACCGCCGCTCCCGGACCCCGCCGCCATCTACATAAACTAACCCCCTACTGTGAGCCTCTAAAACCGCCGCCATCTACCTTATCTATCCCCTAATCTGACCCCTTACACCGCCGCCACCTATATAAAAATTATTAACCCCTAATCTAATCCCCCTATACCGCCGCCAGCTATATTAATATTATTAACCCCTAATGTAAGCCCCTTACACCGCCGCCATCTCTATTAAAATGATAACCCCTAATTTAATCTACCTACCCCGCCGCCAGCTATATTATCTATATTAACCCTAAGTATATTATAGTTAATATAGTTATTACATTATATATATTAACTATATTTACCCTAATTATATTAGGGTTAATATAGTTACTATAGTATTTATATTAACTATATTAACTCTATCTAACCCTAACACCCCTAACTAAATTTATATTAAATTAATCTAATTCATTTATAAACTAAAATATTCCTATTTAAATCTAAATACTTACCTATAAAATAAACCCTAAGATAGCTACAATATAATTAATAATTACATTGTAGCTATGTTAGGGTTAATATTTATTTTACAGGTAAATAGTTAATTATTTTAACTAGGTATAATAGATATTAAATAGTTATTAACTATTTAATATCTACCTAGTTAAAATAATTACCCAATTACCTGTAAAATAAATCCTAACCTAAGTTACAAATACACCTACACTATCAATAAATTTAATAAACTACAAACATCTATCTAAAAATACAATTAAATTAACTAAACTAAATTACAAAAACAAACAAACACTAAATTACAAAAAATAAAAAAAAGATTACAAGATTTTTAAGCTAATTACACCTATTCTAAGCCCCCTAATAAAATAATAAACCCCCAAAATAAAAAAAATTCCCTGCCCTATTCTAAATTAAACAAATTTCAAAGCTCTTTACCTTACCAGCCCTTAAAAGGGCCTTTTGTGGGCATGCCCCAAAGAATTCAGCTCTTTTGCATTCAACAAATACAATCCCACCCCCCCCCCATTACAACCCACCACCCACATACCCCTATTCTAAACCCACCCAAACCCCCCTTAAAAAAGCCTAACACTACCCCCCTGAAGATCTCCCTACCTTGTCTTCACCACACCGGGCCGAACTCCTGATCCGATCCGGGCGATGTCGTCCTCCAAGCGGCAAAGAAGAATTCTTCCTCCGGCGATGTATTCCTCCAAGCGGCAAAGAAGAATTCTTCCTCCGGCGACGTCTTCCTCCAAGCAATCAGCCAATCAGATTCAAGTTCAATCCGATTGGCTGATCCAATCAGCCAATCAGATTGAGCTTGCATTCTATTGGCTGATCAGAACAGCCAATAGAATGCGAGCTCAATCTGATTGGCTGATTGGATCAGCCAATCGGATTGAACTTGAATCTGATTGGCTGATTCAATCAGCCAATCAGATTTTTTTAAATTAATTCCGATTGGCTGATAGAATCCTATCAGCCAATCGGAATTCGGCGGACGCCATCTTGGATGACGTCATTTAAAGGTACCTCATTCCAAGTTCAGCAGTCGGCCGGGATGGATGCTCCGCGGCGGCGGAGCGAAGAAAGAAGATTGAAGATGCCGCCGGAAGAATGAAGACTTTGCTGCCGCTTGGAGGAAGACGTTTAGAATAGGGGTATGTGGGTGGTGGGTTGTAATGGGGGGGGGGGATTGTATTTGTTGAATGCAAAAGAGCTGAATTCTTTGGGGCATGCCCCACAAAATACCCCTATTCTAAACCCACCCAAACCCCCCTTAAAAAAGCCTAACACTACCCCCCTGAAGATCTCCCTACCTTGTCTTCACCACACCGGGCCGAACTCCTGATCCGATCCGGGCGATGTCGTCCTCCAAGCGGCAAAGAAGAATTCTTCCTCCGGCGATGTCATCCTCCAAGCGGCAAAGAAGAATTCTTCCTCCGGCGACGTCTTCCTCCAAGCGGCAGCAAAGTCTTCATTCTTCCGGCGGCATCTTCAATCTTCTTTCTTCGCTCCGCCGCCGCGGAGCATCCATCCCGGCCGACTGCTGAACTTGGAATGAGGTACCTTTAAATGACGTCATCCAAGATGGCGTCGCAGCCGAATTCCGATTGGCTGATAGGATTCTATCAGCCAATCGGAATTAATTTAAAAAAATCTGATTGGCTGATTGAATCAGCCAATCAGATTCAAGTTCAATCCGATTGGCTGATCCAATCAGCCAATCAGATTGAGCTCGCATTCTATTGGCTGTTCTGATCAGCCAATAGAATGCAAGCTCAATCTGATTGGCTGATTGGATCAGCCAATCGGATTGAACTTGAATCTGATTGGCTGATTGCTTGGAGGAAGACGTCGCCGGAGGAAGAATTCTTCTTTGCCGCTTGGAGGAATACATCGCCGGAGGAAGAATTCTTCTTTGCCGCTTGGAGGACGACATCGCCCGGATCGGATCAGGAGTTCGGCCCGGTGTGGTGAAGACAAGGTAGGGAGATCTTCAGGGGGGTAGTGTTAGGCTTTTTTAAGGGGGGGTTTGGGTGGGTTTAGAATAGGGGTATGTGGGTGGTGGGTTGTAATGGGGGGGGGGGTGGGATTGTATTTGTTGAATGCAAAAGAGCTGAATTCTTTGGGGCATGCCCCACAAAAGGCCCTTTTAAGGGCTGGTAAGGTAAAGAGCTTTGAAATTTGTTTAATTTAGAATAGGGCAGGGAATTTTTTTTATTTTGGGGGTTTATTATTTTATTAGGGGGCTTAGAATAGGTGTAATTAGCTTAAAAATCTTGTAATCTTTTTTTTATTTTTTGTAATTTAGTGTTTGTTTTTTTTTTGTAATTTAGTTTAGTTAATTTAATTGTATTTTTAGATAGATGTTTGTAGTTTATTAAATTTATTGATAGTGTAGGTGTATTTGTAACTTAGGTTAGGATTTATTTTACAGGTAATTGGGTAATTATTTTAACTAGGTAGATATTAAATAGTTAATAACTATTTAATATCTATTATACCTAGTTAAAATAATTAACTATTTACCTGTAAAATAAATATTAACCCTAACATAGCTACAATGTAATTATTAAATATATTGTAGCTATCTTAGGGTTTATTTTATAGGTAAGTATTTAGATTTAAATAGGAATATTTTAGTTTATAAATGAATTAGATTAATTTAATATCAATTTAGTTAGGGGTGTTAGGGTTAGATAGAGTTAATATAGTTAATATAAATACTATAGTAACTATATTAACTATATTAACCCTAATATAATTAGGGTTAATATAGTTAATATATATAATGTAATACCTATATTAACTATAATATACTTAGGGTTAATATAGATAACATAGCTGGCGGCGGGGTAGGTAGATTAAATTAGGGGTTAATCATTTTAATAGAGATGGCGTCGGTGTAAGGGGCTTACATTAGGGGTTAATAATTTTAATATAGATGGCGGCGGTGTTAGGGGCTCACTTTAGGGGGTTATAGATATAATATAGCTGGCGGCGGGGTACGGGAGCGGCGGTTTAGGGGTTAATAACTTATTAGGTTGCGGCGGGGTACGGGAGCGGCGGTTTAGGGGTTAATAGCTTTTTTTATTGTTAGGCTAGTGAGGGGGGATAGCGGATAGAGGGTTAGACGTGTCGGGCTATGTTAGGGAGGCGTGTTAGACAGTGCGGGCTATGTTAGGGAGGCGTGTTAGACCGTGCGGGTGTTTTAGACTTTAGTCAGGTTTTATAGGCGCCGGCAGTTTCTAACGTGCCGCAAGTCACTGGCGACGCCAGAAATTTGTACTTACGCAGATTTCTGGACATCGCTGGTTTGTGAGACTTACGGCACGTTAGCATCTGACGGCGACTTATATGGGATGGCTCGAGTTGCGAGCTGAAACTGCGGGCGACGCCGGTTCCCTCGCTTGCGCCGCAAACTGCGATCGATATCGGATCGCGCCCCAGGTTAAATGAATAATGCTCATAATCTCAATTAATGGATCCTAATCGGAATCTAGATATGGGAACACCTTTTTCATCCTGATGTATTTTGTATCTCTTCCCTTGTCCCACTTTATGTTACTCACATTAATTCTCTCTTGTAGCCCTTTTTACTACTTTCAAGAGCTAAACAGATAAGATGTTTTGCACCAATTTTTCAGCCACTAGACTTAGGCCCCTATTTATAAACCTGTCAATTTAGTTGCATTCGACGGCACCAATAAGCTCGCCTAAGATCGCCTAACATCGCTTCTGCGGACCTGAATACGTTCTCCAAAGTTACCAAAAAAGCTGTCAAAAAACTGCGCACCAAGTACGGGGCGATGAGCAGCGGACTGTTGTTAACTGACAGTCAACGATCTCGCTGCTCTTCAGCTTTTTCCCAGCTTTATTGGTACCCTGTCACTAAACACCCACACTATACTAAACTGTTTTACCCCTATACCGCCGCTCCCGGACCCCGTCGCAACTAAAGTTATTAACCCCTAAACTGCCGCTTCCGGGGCCCACCGCCACCTACATTATACTTATTAACCCCTAATCTGCTGCCCCCTATACCGCCGCCCCCTACATTATGATATTAACCCCTAATCTGCTGCCCCTACACCGCCACCACCTACATTATACTTATTAACCGCTAATCTGCCCCCCCTACACCGCCATCTACATTATGTTATTAACCCCTAATCTGCCGCCCCCAACGTCGCCACCACTATATTAAATTTATTAACCCCTAAACCTAAGTCTAACCCTAACACCCCCTAACTTAAATCTAAATTAAATAAATATAAATAAAATTACTATCATTAAAGGGACACTGAACCCACATTTTTTCTTTTGTGATTCAGATAGAGCATGAAATTTTAAGCAACTTTCTAATTTACTCCTATTATCAAATTGTTTTTATTCTCTTGGTATCTTTATTTGAAATGCAAGAATGTACTTTTAGATGCCGGCCCATTTTTGGTGAACAACCTGGGTTGTCCATACTGATTGGTGGATAAATTCATCCACCAATAAAAAATTGCTGTCCAGAGTTCTGAACTAAGAAAAAAGCTTAGATGACTTCTTTTTCAAATAAAGATAGCAAGAGAATGAAGAAAAATTGATAATAGGAGTAAATTAGAAAGTTGCTTAAAATTGCATTCTCTTTTTTTCAAATAAAGATAGCAAGAGAATGAAGAAAAATTGATAATAAGAGTAAATTAGAAAGTTGCTTAAAATTGCATTCTCTATCTGAATCACAAAATAAAAAATTTGGGTTCAGTGTCCCTTTAACTACATTATTCCTATTTAAAACTAAATACTTACCTATAAAATAAACCCTAAGCTAGCTACAATATAACTAATAGTTACATTGTAGCTAGCTTAGGGTTTATTTTTATTTTACAGGCAAGTTTGTATTTATTTTAACTAGGTAGAATAGTTATTAAATAGTTATTAACTATTTAATAACTACCTAGCTAAAATAAAGACAAAAATACCTGTAAAATAAAACCTAACCTAAGTTACAATTACACTACACTACAATTAAATACAATTAAATAAATTACATACAATTAACTAAATTATATACAACTATCTAAAGTACAAAAAAAACAAAACACTAAATCACAGAAAATAATAAACAAATTACAGAAATTTAAACTAATTACACCTAATCTCAGAGCCCTATCAAAATAAAAAAGCCCCCCCAAAATAAAAAAAACCCTAGCCTAAACTAAACTACCAATAGCCCTTAAAAGGGCCTTTTGCGGGGCATTGCCCCAAAGTAATCTGCTCTTTTACCTGAAAAAAAAAAATACAAACAACCCCCCCAACAGTAAAACCCACCACCCACACAACCAACCCCCCAAAAAAAAACTAATTAAAAAACCTAAGCTCCCCATTGCCCTGAAAAGGGCATTTGCATGGGCATTGCCCTAAAAAAGGCAGTTAGCGCTTTTGCAGCCCAAAGCCCTAACCTAAAAATAAAACCCACCGACTTACCGGGAGACGTCTTCATTCAAGCCAGGCAGAAGTGGTCCTCCAGACGGGCAGAAGTCTTCATCCAAGCCGGGCAGAAGTGGTCCTCCAGACGGCAGAAGTCTTCATCCATCCGGCGGGGAGCGGGTCCATCTTCAAGACATCTGATGCGGAGCATCCTCTTCGGCCGACGACTACCCGACGAATGAAGGTTCCTTTAAGTGACGTCATCCAAGATGGCGTCTCTTAGATTCCGATTGGCTGATAGAATTATATCAGCCAATCGGAATTAAGGTAGAAAAAATCCTATTGGCTGATTGAAACAGCCAAAAGGATTGAGCTCACATTCTATTGGCTGTTTCAATCAGCCAATAGGATTGAAGTTCAATCCTATTGGCTGATTGCATCAGCCAATAGGATTTTTTCTACCTTAATTCCGATTGGCTGATATAATTCTATCAGCCAATCGGAATCTAAGAGACGCCATCTTGGATGACGTCACTTAAAGGAACCTTCATTCGTCGGGTAGTCGTCGGCCGAAGAGGACGCTGAGAAGCGCATTTAAATCCGTGGCAATTTTAAACGTGTAATACACCTGATGAAACGGTTGTTGTTGACCGTGAAACGTCGTGTTACTTTGTTTTTAATAAAGTCTTTTTAATTTATACTAGACTTGCCACGAACTTTTATATCATAGAGTCACAAATTACTAAAGCTTAAGCTTTGTGACTGTCATATATTCAATTTGTTGACACACACTGTTATTTGCCTCCTTGGAGGTCTTTGGGAGCTCCAAACTGTTTGACACAGTGAAAGCTGAACACGTGAGGCTATAAGGAATAGTTTGCTGGGCGACTGTAAGAGACCAGAAGGCATTTGTAGCACTTATCAAGTGCCTTTCATCTTGTAAGTACGGGTCATTGGAGTAGGGGCTCAATTTGACACCATTGATCCTGCACTATTGTGGCTTTCTTTTTTTTTCTTTTTGATACTGCAGAATCGTATACCAACTACCTTTGGAAGAAGCAGCTGGCCACAAATCCTCTCCCCACCTGAAGTGGGATACAGTCGTTATCCCTTATTTACATTTTGGGACACCACTAGTGTGTTGGAGTGGAGACATATATCGAATGGATAAGTGACTTTATGCATAAAACATTGTTTTGTATACATTATTTCTTATTTGATGGTATTCAGATTGATTTTTACTTGTGTGTCTAGCAGAGAATAATATTATCATTTATTCACCTATTGAGCTAGATTTGATACACTTATTTTTGCATGTTTGTGTGATCACTTAATAGCAACACATTTATCACGAGCAGGCGCATCCAATTTTCTATATTGATCCTTCTTTTTTGGAATATCTTATGAATAAACTAAGTTTTGTTTCTTCAAAACATGGTTAGAGGATTTAATTTACCTAAGAGTTTCGTGATTCCTCAGACAAGGGTCACTTCTTTTTTGTTTTTTAGATGGATTCTGTGTTCATGTCTTTGTCTTTATCGGACAAAAGTCAATTGTATTTGGCAATAGCCTGTTTTACTTACAGTCTGGAACATTTATTTTAGTGGCTATGTGCATGAAAGTCATAGGTCTCATAACTGCAGCATCAAGCGTGGTTCCCTTTGCTCGTTTTTTATCTGAGATCTTTTTTTTTGCTTTGCATACTGAATCTATGATACAGAGTTTGTTTTCAGATATCACAGTTGATATTCTTAAATCCTAAACACTCTACTCTCTCTGTTTTTGATTATTAGTCTATCATCGTTTTATTCAGGGGGTCTCCTTTTGTTCATCCTTGTTGGACTATATTCTTTATGGATGCAAGTCTTTGCAGGTTGGTGAGCGGTCTGAGGGTCTTTGACAGCACAAGGGGTTTGGAAACTTCAAGAGGCGAGGTTTCCAATCGATATTTTGTGCTATTTTCAGAGCTCTTTCAGGCTTGGCTTCTTTTAGGAGAGAATTTTTCTTTCAGACAGACAAAATTGTGGCATATTTCAATCATTTAATAGGGACTCACAGTTCCTTAGCAATTAAGAAGTATCTTGAATACGTTCTTAGATGGTTTTCATCTCCTGTCTAATCTTTACGATTTATATTTCAGGTTTAGACATTTGGGAGATGGATTATCTCAACCTTCAGTCTTTACATCTGGGAGAATGGTATCTCTATACAGATGTGTTCTCTCAATTTCCCAGGTACCTTTTCTGGTCTAGGGATCTTTAGGTGAAAATGGTGGATACATTTGCAGTGTCTTGGTTTTTGCAACCTGGTTACATCCTTCCACCTCTGTTTTTTTCTTCCAAAGGTGTTTTTCAAGATCGTTTTGGAATAGTCTCATATGTTTCTGATAGCATCAGCATGGCCTCTTAGGTTTGGTATGTGGATCTTGTTCGGATGTCCAGTTACCATCCTTGGCCGCTTTTTCTTTGGCTAGCCCTTTTGTTTTAGGGGCTATTTTTCCATCAGGATTTCAAATTACTAATTTGAAGGTATGGAAATTGTTTAGTGTTTAGTCATAGAGGTTTCTCTGACTCAGATTTTAATCACTATGTTGCAGGCTTATAAGTCTGTTTCTAAGAACATTTATTATAGGTTTAGTAAATCTATATTTTATGGTGTTCTTCTCATAAATTCTCTTGGAATCTCTTAGAATTCCGATAATTTTTCAGTTTCTTCAGGATAGTTTGGTTTAAGATTTGTCGGTATTTATTTTTTAGAGACATATCTTTGCTTTTTCTGTTTCTTTTTAAGAAAAGATTACTATTTTTCCTGACATTTACTATTTTGTTCAGACTTTGGTTTGTATCAAGTCTGTTATTTAATCAGTTTCTCCTCTCTTTCATTTGAGCCTATGCGTACTTTGAATATTAGACTACTTTCTTGGAAAGTATTGTTCATTTTTAGGCTATCTCTTCAACTAGAAGAGTTTTCTGATTTGTCTGCTCTCTCGTCAGTCTCCTTTTCTGATTTTTCATCAGGATAAGACTGGTTTGTGGACTTCGTTTAAATTTCATCCTAAGAATTCTTTTTAGAGATCTTTACATTCTTTGGATATCCTAAGAGCTTTTAAATATTATGTCGAAGCTACTATAGGTTTCAGGAAGACTTCTAGTCTGTGGCTTCTATTTATCAAGCTGTCAACTGCAAATACGCTGTAATTCTGCAGCGTATTTGTGGCGAGCCTGATTCGCCTTAGTTATCAAACCCTACAGACCGGCAAAAGTAGAATTTAGTGACGTAACATACGATCCACTGGACTCATTCTGACACAGATCGATGCTTACGTCACTACAGATGTTCCGAACGTAAGTTCGGCACTATCTGACTACTTTTGCTAGTTATCAAATAACTAGCAGGTACGCTCAGCACTTTTCCGGCCCAGCGTACCTGGTTTTCAACTCGCCGCCCTGGAGGTGGCAGATGCCATAGGAATCAATGGGAGTTGGAAAGCAGCGAGAGCTCATGTTCGCTGCTGCCCGATATCACATTGATTCCTATGGTAATGTTTACACCTAACACCCTAACATGTACCCGAGTCTAAACACCCCTAATCTGCCGCCCCCTACACCGCCGCCACCTACATTATGCTTATTAACCCCTAAACCGCCGCTCCCGGACCCCGCCGCAACTCAATAAAGTGTTTAACACCTAAACCGCCGCTCCCGGAGCCCACCGCCACCTACATTAAACTTATTAACCCCTAATCTGCCCCCCCCCTACACCGCCACCACCTACATTATATTTATTAACCCCTAATCTGCCCCCCCAACACCGCTGCCACTATATTAAATGTATTAACCCCTAAACCTAAGTCTAACCCTAACACCCACTAACTTAAATATAATTTAACTAAATCGAAATAAATTATTCCTATTTAAAACTAAATACTTACCTATAAAATAAGCCCAAAGATAGCTACAATATAACTAATAGTTACATTGTAGCTAGCTTAGGGTTTACTTTTATTTTGAAGTTAAGTTTGTATTTATTTTAACTAGGTACAATAGTTATTAAATAGTTATTAACTATTTAATAACTTCCTAGTTAAAATAAATAAAAAAGTACCTGTAAAATAAAACCTAACCTAAGTTACAATTACACCTAACACTACCACTATAATTAAATTAATTACCTACATTAACTACAATTAAATAAAATTAAATAAAATTATCTAAAGTACAAAAACAAACAAACACTAAATAACAGAAAATAATAAAATAATTAGAAAAAAATTAAACTAATTACACCTAATCTAATCCCCCTAATAAAATAAAAAAAAAAAAAAAAAAAAAAGCTCTACCCTATACTAAATTACGAATAGCCCTTAAAAGGGCCTTTTGCGGGACATTGCCCCAAAGTAATCAGCTCTTTTACCTGTAAAAAAAAGTACAATACCCCCCACCAACATTAAAACCCACCACCCACACACCAAACCCTACTCTAAAACCCACCCAATCCCTCCTTAATAAAACCTAACACTAACCCCTTGAAGATCACCCTACCTTGAGAAGTCTTCACCCAACCGGGCCAAAGTCCTCCACGAAGCCTGGCGAAGTGATCCTCCAGACGGGCAGAAATCTTCAACCAAACCGGCCAGAAGAGGTCCTCCAGACGGGCAGAAGTCTTCATCCAGGCGGCATCTTCTATCTTCATCCATCCGACGCGAAGCATCCTCTTCCAACGACATCTGATGACTGAATGACGGATCCTTTAAATGACGTCATCCAAAATGGCGTCCCTTGAATTCCGATTGGCTGATAGAATTCTATCAGCCAATCGGAATCAAGGTAGAAAAAAATCCTATTGGCTGATGCAATCAGCCAATAGGATTGAAGTTCAATCATATTGGCTGATCCAATCAGCCAGTAGAATGCGAGCTCAATCCTATTGGCTGATTGGATCCAGCCAATATGATTGAACTTCAATACTATTGGCTGATTGCATCAGCCAATAGGATTTTTCCTACCTTAATTCCGATTGGCTGATAGAATTCTATCAGCCAATCGGAATTCAAGGGACGCCATCTTGGATGACGTCATTTAAAGGAACCGTCATTCAGTCGTCGGATGTCGTTGGAAGAGGATGCTCCACGTCGGATGTCTTGAAGATGACTTGCTCCGTGCCGGATGGATGAAGATAGAAAAATGCCGCCTGGATGAAGACTTCTGCCTGTCTGGAGGACCACTTTGCCCGGCTTCGGGAGGACTTCGGGCCCGGTTGGGTGAAGACTTCTCAAGGTTAGGGTGATCTTCAAGGGGTTAGTGTTAGGTTTTTTTGAGGGGGGATTGGGGTGGGTTTTAGAGTAAGGTTGGGTTGTGTGCGTGGTGGGTTTTAATGTTGGTGGTGGGGTATTGTACTTTTTTTTACAGTTAAAAGAGCTGATTACTTTGGGGCAATGCCCCGCAAAAGGCCCTTTTAAGGGCTATTCGTATTTAGTATAGGGTAGGGCTTTTTATTATTTTGGGAGGCTTTTTTATTTTATTAGGGGGGATTAGATTAGGTGTAATTAGTTTTAAAAACTTGTAATTATTGTATTAATTTTCTGTAATTTAGTGTTTGTTTTTTTGTACTTTAGATAATTTTATTTAATTTTATTTAATTGTAGTTAATTGTAGTAAATGTAGGTAATTAAATTTAATTATAGTGTAGTATTCGGTGTAATTGTAACTTAGGTTAGGTTTTATTTTACAGGTACTTTTGTATTTATTTTAACTAGGTAGCTATTAAATAGTTAATAACTATTTAATTAGTATTATACATAGTTAAAATAAATACAAACTTGCCTGTAAAATAAAAATAAATCCTATGATAGCTACAATGTAACTATTAGTTATATTGTAGCTATCTTAGGGTATATTTTATAGGTAAGTATTTAGTTTTAAATAGAAATAATTTATTTCGATTTATTGTAATTATATTTAAGTTTGGGGGTGTTAGGGTTAGTGTTAGACTTAGGTTTAGGGGTTAATACATTTAATATAGTGGCGGCAGTGTAGGGGGGCAGATTATGGGTTAATAAATATAATGTAGGTGGCGGCGGTGTAGGGGGGGCAGATTAGGGGTTAATAAATATAATGTAGGTGGCCGGCGGGGTCCGGGAGTGGTGGTTTAGGGGTTAAACACTTTTATTTAGTTGCGGCGGGGTCCGGGAGTGGCGGTTTTAGGGTTAAACACTTTATTTAGTTGCAGCAGGGTCCGGAACGGCAGGATAGGGGTTAATAACTTTATGTAGGTGGCGGTGGTATAGGGGGCGGAAGATTAGGGGTTAATATGTATAATGTAGGTGGTGGCGGTGGGCTCCGTGAGCGGCAGTTTAGGGGTTAATACATTTATTAGAGTTGAGGTGGGCTCCGGGAGCGGCGGTTTAGGGGTTAAACAATTTATTTAGTTGCGGTGGGCTCTGGGAGCGGCGGTTTAGGGGGTAAACAGTATAGTATAGTGTGGGTGCTTAGTGACAGGGTACCAAGAAAGCTGAAAAAAAGCGTAAGAGCAGCGAGATTGATGACTGTTAGTTAACAACAGTCCGCCTATCATCGCACCGTACTTGGTGCGCGGCTTTTTGACAGCTTTTTTGGTAACTTTGGAGAACGTATTCAGGTCTGCGGCAGCGATGTTAGGCGAACTTAGGCGGGGCGTATTGGTGCCATCGAATGCAGGTAAGTTGACGGCTTGATGATATAGAGGCCTGTATGTTGTTTTTTTTTCTGGTCTAGGAAGGTCAGAAAAACTTCTACCATTTCTTTGCCATCTTGGTTAAGCTTTTGTTTCTTAAAGTTTATTTGGAGGTGGGACAGTCTTCGCTTCAGAGTATTATAGCTCATTCTACTAGTTCAGTTGTCTCTTCTTGGGCTTTTAAGAATGAAGCTTTGGTTCTTTAGTTTTGCAAAGCAGCAACTTGCTTTTCTTTGCATACATTTACTAAATTTTACCATTCTGATGTATTTGCTTCTTTTGAAACAGTTTTTGGTAGAAAAGTTCTTCAGGCAGCTGTTTCAGTTTGATTCTTCTGCTAATGTTTTAAGTAGTTTTCTTCAATTTATGAGAAAAACTTATTTTGTGTGGATTTAATTTTTTCAGCGGAAATGGTTGTTTTTATTTTATCCCTCCCTTTCTAGTGACTCTTCTGTGGTCTTCCACATCTTGGGTATTTCTATCCCATACGTCACTAGCTCATGGACTCTTGCCAATTACATGAAAGAAAACATAATTTATGTAAGAATTTACCTGATAAATTAATTTCTTTCATATTGGCAAGAGTCCATGAGGCCCACCATTTTTATGGTGGTTATGATTTTTTTGTATAAAGCACAATTATTTCCAAATTCCTTTGTTGATGCTTTTTTACTCCTTATTTTATCACCCACTACTTGGCTATTCGTTAAACTGAATTGTGGGTGTGGTGAGGGGTGTATTTATAGGCATTTTGAGGTTTGGGAAACTTTGCCCCTCCTGGTAGGATTGTATAACCCATATGTCACTAGCTCATGGACTCTTGCCAATATGAAAGAAATGAATTTATCCGGTAAGTTCTTAAATAAATTATGTTTTCACATTCCAATATTCTTCACATAGCAGAATATGTTCTATTTATTCATAAATACATATTTCTATATATATCTGACATTTATTTGCACAAATATACTTTTATACATATATATACTGTATATAAATGATTATATATAGGTATTACCAATATATATATATATATATATATATAATATATATAATATAATCTATGTCAAAATACATAGAACATATTCTGCTATGTGCAGAACATTGGAATGTGAAATATTTACAGTAAATACACAGTTAAAACCTTTATTAAAGGGACAGTCAAGTCCCAAAAAAACTTTCATGATTTAAATATGGCATGTAATTTTAAACAACTTCCCAATTTACTTTTATTACTAATTTTGCTTTTTTCTCTTGGTCTTCTTAGTTGAAAGCTAAACCTAGGAAGTTCATATTCTAATTTCTTAGACCTTGAAGACTGCCTCTAATATGAATGCATTTTGACCACTAGAGGGCATTAGTTCATGTGTTTTATATAGATAACATTGACTCATGCACGTGAAGTGACCTAGGAGTGAGCACTGATTGGCTAGAATGCAAGTCTGTCAAAATAAATAAAATAAGGGGGCAGTCAGCAGAAGCTTATATACAAGGTAATTAAAGAGGTAAAACGTGTAATATTATAACTGTGTTAGTTATGCAAAACTGCAGAATAATAAAGGGATTATCTTTTTAAACAACAAAAATTCTGCTGTTGACTGTCCCTTTAAATATGAATATTGCTGAAAATATGTTTTTTTCATGTTTTCGTCTACTTAACTGCAAAGGGCTCCAATGCACTTAAATATGTCTATTAATTTGTACCTATGTGTTTATTTGTGTATATATGTATGTAAATATATATACACATATAAATACATAAATACATATGTACACACATAGAGACATATATATCCATACCACCTAGATATTTACACATGTGTTATATATAATTATATATAATATATATATATATATATATATATATATACATATATATATATATATATATATATATATATATATATATATAAATATATATATATATATATATATGAATATTTAAGCCCTTTGCCTGACTTCTTTTTTCTAACACCTGAGACCACATATCTTTGAGCCTTTATAACTTTTTTTGTGCTATATTATTTTTAAATAAATTTTATTAGATGCTGTCATAATGTTATTATGAGTTTAACTGTACTTTGTAATGCATTTTGATGTGCTTTGTGACAAAAATTTTTGCGAGACAGTTAACCACAGTTCTGAGGTCACTCTAAACCGACGCACATTAATTTCAATTGTGCTCAAGCGATCGTGTTTAATTTCAACTTGTAGAACAAGCGAAAAACCTGACGCGCAAACAGGTGAGATAAACCCCTTTTCGCTTCTTGCACAACTGTCAGAGCGCCACTAGTAATCTAGCCCTAAGTAAGTAAATCAGGACTGGCTGATTGTGATTGCAACTACATTGAAAAGCAGAGACGGATTGGCATACCATAGCTGCGTCCGATTCTGCACCTTACATGGCCACTGCCTGTATGGGGACCGGACCAGTCTGTCTGAGCAGA
This sequence comes from Bombina bombina, assembly GCF_027579735.1. NCBI lineage: Eukaryota > Metazoa > Chordata > Amphibia > Anura > Bombinatoridae > Bombina > Bombina bombina. The sequence goes on from NC_069501.1 coordinate 87,946,075, forward strand.
GAAAGGGAGGCCAGTGGCCATGGAGTGACCTTTGTGCGCACTGGTTTTAGAACACTTTAATTTAACATTTTTATCATATAAAAGTCATGTGATCACAGAGGTAAAAAGCATATTAATATAACCATGTTGGTTATGCAAAACTGGGGAATGGGTAATAAAGGGATTATCTATCTTTTTAAACAATAAAAATGTTAAAGTTGACTGCCCCTTTAAAGCCTTGTTACTTTGTTTAATTTAGTATAATAAATCATTCAAGAAACTGAAAAAAAACCTTATGTGTAAACAGTGTGTTTTTTTATATGCATTACAATGTAAAATTGTTGATTATATTAGTCTTGAAACTTCATTTTGTGTAAAAAACATTTGGTGAGGGTTTCTCTAGAAATAAGATTAAAGGGACAGTAAAGTCCAAATTAAACTTTCATGATTTATATAGGGCATGTCATTTTAAACAATTTTCCATTTTACTTTTATCATCAAATTTGCTTTGTTCTTTTGGTATTCTTAGTTGAAAGCTAAACCTAGGTAGGCTCATATGCTAATTTCTAAGCCCTTTAAGGCCGCCTCTTATCTGAATGCATTTGCAAGTTTTTCACAGCTAGAGAGCGCTAGTTCATGTGTGCCATATATATAACATTGTGCTCATGACCATGGAGTTTTTTACGAGTCAGTAAATTACCTGAAATGCAAATCTGTCAAAAGAACTGAGATAAGGGGGCAGTCTGCAGAGGCTTAGATACAAGGTAACCACAGAGGTAAAAAGTATATTAATATAACCGTGTTGGTTTTACAAAACTGAGGAATGGGTTATAAAGGGATTATCTATCTTTTTAAACAATAACATCTTTGGTGTTTACTGTCCCTTAAATAATGCAGGATATTAATATGCTGCAGAAGAAAGTGGCCGCACATTTTCACATTTATAATAGCGAGATTTACTAAGGCCTAGATTTAGAGTTTGGCAGGTAAGCCGTCAAAACCAGCGTTAGAGGCTCCTAACGCTGGTTTTGGGCTACCGCCGGTATTTGGAGTCAGCCAGGAAAGGGTCTAACGTTCACTTTCCAGCCGCGGACTTTTCCATACCGCAGATCCCTTACGTCATTTGCGTATCCTATCTTTTTCAATGGGATCTTTAGAGTCGTGGCTGAAGTGAGCGTTAGAAATCTAACGACAAAACTCCAGCCGCAGAAAAAAGTCAGTAGTTAAGAGCTTTCTGGGCTAACGCCGGTTCATAAAGCTCTTAACTACTGTGCTCTAAAGTACACTAACACCCATAAACTACCTATGTACCCCTAAACCGAGGTCCCCCCACACTGCCGCCACTCGAGTAAATTTTTTTAACCCCTAATCTGCCGACCGCCACCTACGTTATACTTATGTACCCCTAATCTGTCTGCCCTAACACCACTGACCCCTACATTATATTATTAACCCCTAATCTGCCCCCCACAACGTCGCCGCCAGCTACCTACAATAATTAACCCCTAATCTGCCGACCGCAAAGCGCCGCCACCTAACGTTATCCTTATGTACCCCTAATCTGCTGCCCCTAACACCGCCGACCCCTATATTATATTATTAACCCCTAATCTGCCCCCCTCAACGTCGCCTACACCTGCCTACACTTATTAACCCCTAATCTGCCGAGCGGACCGCACCGCTACTATAATAAAGTTATTAACCCCTAATCCGCCTCACTCCCGCCTCAATAACCCTATAATAAATAGTATTAACCCTAATCTGCCCTCCCTAACATCGCCGACCACCTAACTTCAATTATTAACCCCCTAATCTGCCGACCGGAGCTCTCCGCATACTGTAATAAAGGGATTAACCCCTAAAGCTAAGTCTAACCCTAACACTAACACCCCCCTAAGTTAAATATAATTTAAATCTAACGAAATAGATTAACTCTTATTAAATAAATTATTCCTATTTAAAGCTAAATACTTACCTGTAAAATAAACCCTATTATAGCTACAATATAAATTATAAATTATATGGGGGGCGGAGTTAGCCGCCATAGCTGTCGGAGGCACGGATCAGGAGCTCCTGACTTCAATTCCATAAAATATGATTTTTCTCTTATAAAGCTATCCTATTTTGCCTATATCTAGTGACTATTACTAAAGGAGGAAGCTGGGGTCGCGCGAATAAAGAATTGGTGGCTGTGTGTCTCATACTAAGCTGAAAATTGGTGAAGTGGCTCCCTATCATAAGCTGAAGCGCCATTTTGTGAGCGGCTGTACTACTGCCCGTGATGGAGGCCCAAGAATTGTATGCTGGCATTAGAAACCTGCTGGAGGAGTACGGGAGGAAAATTTGTGAGAGATTAGATGCTATCACCGTTAAAGTGCAAGCAGCGCGAGTGAGCAGCGATACCACAGCTATGGAACAAGATTCACCACTGGAGCCGCAGTGTGATGCAGCACCTAAGGATCCCCAGCCGCGCTCCCCGGCACTGGTGTTTGAGAGTGCGGGTCCCAAGCTGGAGCCCAGTTTTTTCTCTGCTGCCGCGACTGGAGTGCGGATCTCGGAGATCACACAGCATAACAGTCTGTTCATTGGGGCAGGCTTTGGAGAGCACAACAGAGCTCACGCAATGTCCCGCTCGCTTCTTCCTGACTTCAACCCGGCGGACTTTTCACAGCAAGTCGGTGAAGGATTTAGGCTCTATAGGATGACCGTAAAAGCTGGAGTGGGGTGACATTCTTATTACTGCAGAGGTTGCTAAGTACTCACAATACCTCCTTGACTTTTAAATGTGCTGCCACTTAAAGCCCAGCTTTTGGACTTACTGAATAATTTTATTTTAGCTGTAGCCGAAGAATCCACATTTATGAAGATCATTGTCTGAGGCCATGTGGATTTCGGGACTAAACTTCCTGGATATTTTTCCTATAAACAGTATAAATGAGAACTTGCCAATACTAATCCCTGAATTAAGTGTTTGGTTCATCAATCATATTCCAGGCTGTCTAACTTGGGAATTATATATTCAGTGCGGTTTAATGCTGTAAACTTCAGATATTTATTAATGCGCTATGCATTGCTGTGACTAATACTGTTCTGTTTTACATATTATTGCTGATATGTTTGCATGCCTATACCTTCACAACTAGAACCTGCTGTTCTGAGAATATTGGCTGTGTTGGTAAATTGCTGTAATATAGCTGGTTCAGTACCACTCCTTAGTTTTAATATCTTGTATTTAACGAGGTACAACAGTTCTCATATAGATTGACTACTGTGCAGCACAGCCCTATACTATCTAAGAGCAGCCAAATTGGCCCTTTATATTAATAGTTATGAATGTTAATGTTTTTTTTTTTCAGTATTTTTGCCACATATTTATATCATTAACACACTGGGGTATTTCTCATAACTGTATACTAACACTCTTCACTGTTTATACACCTTGCTAGTGAGATTAACGACACCAGAGGTATATATCTGCATAGTATCCTAGTTAGCTGCATGTACTAAGCTTAGGCAGATAATATCCCATACCTACTAAAGGGTTGATGAGGCATGTTAGATTGACTGTTGTACTACACCTTCAAAGTAGTTGCATGTATCCTTGCTTGGATCATTTGTGTGTCTCATCCTAGATACTATTACATTTTTATCCCTTCTCAACCCTAGCACAGCATATTTATTATTATAGGACGTGGCTACATTATATGTCTAACCTATCTATCTTCTGTAAGAAAATTTTACATTATCAGTGTACCAACTGAGTTAATGATTTGAGTAATATATGCGCTAAGTTTATTCCAGTATATATTACTTTGCAAGATGTTATTACCTAGTTATCTATCCTATCCAGCAAAGTTAGAGTAACCTGTTGCTGGACTATCTCCCCCCCCCCCCCCACCATTTTTGTGCGGTAGGGACGAATACTTTCTCCTCCGCACTCTCTTTTGGTAGAGTGAAGTAGTCTCTACCCAGTCCGAAGTCCTAAGCCTATGTTTCCCCCTGCATACATGGAAAAGGATCTTCGGGCCCTAATATAAGAAATTCTCCTTTGTTTATTGTATGTTGGTTAATCAAAGAGTTTTGGAACTACAGTTTTATCACCGTTCAAGTTTCTATCAATGCTCAGTATGAGTGTCATTATATCCTTATTGTGACAACTGTGATCAGTTCTGGTACATCACTGATATCATTTAGCAGAGTAATTTAGATAACGTGGTTATGTACCTTATTAGTGTCTTTATCTGTTTCAATTAAGTTTGCCTATAACCTCTATGCAATAACAAGCTAACATATGACGAGGACCCTTTGAACTGCTATAGATGTCTTCAGATTGATCCTTGCCGCCAGATCCCATGAGCGGATCTTTATTATATTGAAGACGCTAGAGTGTTTAAATATTGAGAATTTTTACCCCTGTAAGATCTGTCTTCAGACAAGTACTAATTTCCAGGTCCCATAAGTGGATCTATTTTTCACTGTTGACACATGTTTGCCCTAATATTAAGTTAAAAAATGAGGCTCCATTAGGGTCAGTACCGTACTCCTACTTTTGTCTACTGTATTTATGCTTGAATGATGGAACTGATGTCATGCAATTTTGTTTGAGATATTGCCCTATCTACTATGTTTGTACTTTGATGTATTTTATTGCCTCAATAAAAACATTTAAAAAAAAAAAAAAAAAAAATTATATTGTAGCTATTTTAGGATTAATATTTATTTTACAGGTAACTTTGTATTTATTTTAACCAGGTACAATAGCTATTAAATAGTTAAGAACTATTTAATAGCTAAAATAGTTAAAATAATTACAAAATTACCTGTAAAATAAATCCTAACCTAAGTTACAATTAAACCTAACACTACACTATCAATAAATAAATTAAAATAAACTACCTACAATTATCTACAATTAAACCTAACACTACACTAGCAATAAATAAATTAAAATACAATTCCTACAAATAAATACAATTAAATAAACTAACTAAAGTACAAAAAATAAAAAAGAACTAAGTTACAAAAAATAAAAAAATATTTACAAACATTAAAAAAAAATTACAACAATTTTAAACTAATTACACCTACTCTAAGCCCCCTAATAAAATAACAAAGACCCCCAAAATAAAAAAATGCCCTACCCTATTCTAAATTACAAAATTTCAAAGCTCTTTTACCTTACCAGCCCTGAAAAGGGCCCTTTGCGGGGCATGCCCCAAAGAATTCAGCTCTTTTGCCTGTAAAAAAAAACATGCAATACCCCCCCAACATTACAACCCACCACCCACATACCCCTAATCTAACCCAAACCCCCCTTAAATAAACCTAACACTAAGCCCCTGAAGATCTTCCTACCTTGTCTTCACCTCGCCGGGTATCACACCGATCCGTCCTGGCTCCAAAATCTTCATCCAAGCCCAAGCGGGGGCTAGACATCCATCATCCGGTGGCTGAAGAGGTCCAGAAGAGGTTCCAAAGTCTTCATCCCTGATCCGGGAAGAAGAGGCGATCCGGACCGGCAACCATCTTGATCCAAGCGGCATCTTCTATCTTCATCCGATGAGGACCGGCTCCATCTTGAAGACCTCCACCGCGGACCCATCTTCTTCTTCCGACGACTTTCCCGACGAATGACGGTTCCTTAAGGGACGTCATCCAAGATGGCGTCCCTCGAATTTCCGATTGGCTGATAGGATTCTATCAGCCAAATCGGAATTAAGGTAGGAAAATTCTGATTGGCTGATGGAATCAGCCAATCAGAATCAAGTTCAATCCGATGGCTGATCCAATCAGCCAATCAGATTGAGCTCGCATTCTATTGGCTGTTCAATCTTGGATGACGTCCCTTAAAGGAACCGTCATTCGTCGGGAAGTCGTCGGAAGAAGAAGATGGGTCCGTGGTGGAGGTCTTCAAGATGGAGCCGGTCCTCATCGGATGAAGATAGAGGATGCCGCTTGGATCAAGATGGTTGCCAGGTCCGGATCGCCTCTTCTTCCCGGATAGGATGAAGACTTTGGAGGCCTCTTCTGGACCTCTTCAGCCGCCGGATGATGATGTCTAGCCCCCGCTTGGGCTTGGATGAAGATTTTGGAGCCAGGACGGATCGGTGTGATACCCGGCGAGGTGAAGACAAGGTAGGAAGATCTTCAGGGGCTTAGTGTTAGGTTTATTTAAGGGGGGTTTGGGTTAGATTAGGGGTATGTGGGTGGTGGGTTGTAATGTTGGGGGGGGGGTATTGTATGTTTTTTTTTTACAGGCAAAAGAGCTGAATTCTTTGGGGCATGCCCCGCAAAGGGCCCTTTTAAGGGCTGGTAAGGTAAAAGAGCTTTGAACTTTTGTAATTTTAGAATAGGGTAGGGCATTTTTTTATTTTGGGGGTCTTTGTTATTTTATTAGGGGGCTAGAGTAGGTGTAATTTGTTTAAAATTGTTGTAATTTATTTCTAATGTTTGTAAATATTTTTTTATTTTTTGTAACTTAGTTCTTTTTTATTTTTTTGTACTTTAGTTAGTTTATTTAATTGTATTTATTTGTAGGAATTGTATTTAATTAATTTATTGATAGTGTAGTGTTAGGTTTAATTGTATTTATTTGTAGGTATTTTATTTAATTAATTTATTGATAGTGTAGTGTTAGGTTTAATTGTAACTTAGGTTAGGATTTATTTTACAGGTAATTTTGTAATTATTTTAACTAGGTAACTATTAAATAGTTCTTAACTATTTAATAGCCATTGTACCTGGTTAAAATAAATACAAAGTTGCCTGTAAAATAAATATTCATCCTAAAATAGCTACAATATAATTATAATTTATATTGTAGCTATATTAGGGTTTATTTTACAGGTAAGTATTTAGCTTAAATAGGAATAAGTTATTTAATAAGAGTTAATTTATTTCGTTAGAATAAAATTATATTTAATTTAGGGGGTGTTTAGGGGTTAGGGTTAGAATTAGCTTTAGGGGTTAAAAAATGTATTAGAGTAGCGGTGAGCTCCGATCGGCAGATTAGGGGTTAATACTTGAAGTTAGGTGTCGGCGATGTTAGGGAGGGCAGATTAGGGGTTAATACTATTTATTATAGGGTTATTGAGGCGGGAGTGAGGCGGATTAGGGGTTAATAACTTTATTATAATAGCGGCGCGGTCCGGTCGGCAGATTAGGGGTTAATAGGTGTAGTTAGGTGGAGGCGACGTTGGGGGCGGCAGATTAGGGATTAATAAATATAATATAGGGTCGTGGCGATGTTAGGGGCAGCAGATTAGGGGGTACATAGGGATAATGTAGGTGGCTGGGGTGTACGGAGCGGCAGATTAGGGGTTAAAAATAATATGCAGGGATCAGCGATAGCGGGGGTCGGCAGATAAGGGGTTAATAAGTGTAAGGTTAGGGGTGTTTAGACTCGGGGTACATGTTAGGGTGTTAGGTGCAGACTTAGGAAGTGTTTCCCCATAGGAAACCATGGAGCTGCGTTAGGAGCTGAACGCGGCTTTTTTGCAGGGGTTAGGTTTTTTTTCAGCTCAAACAGCCCCATTGTTTCCTATGGGGGAATTGTGCACGAGCACGTTTTTGAGGCTGGCCATGTCCGTAAGCACCGCTGGTATCGAGAGTTTCAGTGGCGTTAAATTATGCTCTACGCTCCCTTTTTGGAGCCTAACGCACTGAAAACCCAGCCATTCTGTGAACTCTAAATACCAGCGGTATTTAAAAGGTGCGGCCAGAAAAAAGCATGCGTAGCTAACGCACCCCTTTGGCCGCAAAACTCTAAATCTAGGCCATAGTTTGCATACCATAAATCTGGTTAATGAAGAATTCAGAGATTTCTAACATTGAAACTATTAAGCCAAACTGTAAGTTGCTTGCAGGATTCTGCTTTACACAGAGATAATAATAATAGTGTTGGGTCCTTATTATCTTTTCCAGATGCTGGTAACAATGTATTGGATGCCCTGTAATTACAGTAGGGGGAGCCGGATAATCACACATTAAATGCATGGCACAGTCTTTAAAGATCCCCAGCCATTTAATTTTCAAAAATAGCCCCAGGAGAATAGCTTTTGTATTTTATAGTTAGCAATATTTATTTTAAAGAAAGGGTAGATTTATAATGCCATGTAAAAAGTATCTCTATATATGTATGTGTAAATATATAAATATATATATATATGTATGTGTAAATATATAAATACATATATATGTATGTGTAAATATATAAATACATATATATGTATGTGTAAATATATAAATATATATATATATTTATGTGTAAATATATAAATACATATATATGTATGTGTAAATATATAAATACATATATATGTATGTGTAAATATATAAATATATATGTATGTGTAAATATATAAATATATATATATGTATGTGTAAATATATAAATATATATATATGTATGTGTAAATATATAAATACATATATATATATGTGTAAATATATAAATACATATATATGTATGTGTAAATATATAAATACATATATATGTATGTGTAAATATATATATATATATATATATATATTTATGTGTAAATATATAAATACATATATATGTATGTGTAAATATATAAATATATATATATGTATGTGTAAATATATAAATATATATATGTATGTGTAAATATATAAATATATATATATGTATGTGTAAATATATAAATACATATATATGTATGTGTAAATATATAAATACATATATATGTATGTGTAAATATATAAATACATATATATGTATGTGTAAATATATAAATACATATATATATGTATGTGTAAATATATAAATATATATATATGTATGTGTAAATATATAAATATATATATGTATGTGTAAATATATAAATACATATATATGTATGTGTAAATATATAAATACATATATATGTATGTGTAAATATATAAATACATATATATGTATGTGTAAATATATAAATATATATATGTATGTGTAAATATATAAATACATATATATGTATGTGTAAATATATAAATACATATATATGTATGTGTAAATATATAAATACATATATATGTATGTGTAAATATATAAATATATATATATGTATGTGTAAATATATAAATATATATATGTATGTGTAAATATATAAATACATATATATGTATGTGTAAATATATAAATACATATATATGTATGTGTAAATATATAAATACATATATATGTATGTGTAAATATATAAATACATATATATGTATGTGTAAATATATAAATACATATATATGTATGTGTAAATATATAAATACATATATGTATGTGTAAATATATAAATACATATATATGTATGTGTAAATATATAAATATATATATGTATGTGTAAATATATAAATACATATATATGTATGTGTAAATATATAAATACATATATATGTATGTGTAAATATATAAATATATATATGTATGTGTAAATATATAAATACATATATATGTATGTGTAAATATATAAATACATATATATGTATGTGTAAATATATAAATATATATATATATGTATGTGTAAATATATAAATACATATATATGTATGTGTAAATATATAAATATATATATGTATGTGTAAATATATAAATACATATATATGTATGTGTAAATATATAAATATATATATATGTATGTGTAAATATATAAATATATATATATGTATGTGTAAATATATGTGATATACCTTTAAGGCAGTGATTTTTAACCCTTTTTTTGCCGTGGCACACTTTTTTACATTAAAAAATCCTGTGGCACACCACCATCCCAAAATTTTAAAAAAATCACACATTGTAGCCTAATACAGCATATATATATACAGATACACACAAACACACACATACTGTATGTATTGTGCTGTTATGCCATGCCTCCTACAAACTACCCCTGCACTGGGAGTAAAAAACAAGCAAAGTTTAAAAAATATGTCACACTGTTGTCAGTCTGCCGTGGCACACCTGAGGATCTCTCACAGCACACTAGTGTGCCACGGCACACTGGTTGAAAAACACTGCTTTAAGGTATATCACCTGTTTGGCCTCTAACCCTATAAAAGGCTTCCTGTTCCTGTATCTCATTGCCTGAATATTGAAGGACAAACACTGCTGTGCATCTGAGTTTCTTAATTGCTCTGATTGTTACTGCAGTATTTCAAACTTTCTACTACAAGTTTTGTTGCTATTTTCTAATTGTTATTTTGCTAGCAGTTTTGCTACTTTTCCTTTTCTTTGCATTATTGGGTAAACCTCTTCACAGCCTTTTCTCAGGAAACTTCCATTTGTAAAATTACCGTTACGCTGACAGGAGTCAGCTGTTTGCAGAATCTCGCAGCAAGGACACAGTGTTTGCAGGACCGGAAGTCAGTCACGCACATACCCGCTGCTGTGTAAACACTGAACACGCCGAGGAGGTCAGGTATCATAGTGTTTACCACTTCAAGCATATTACTTTTCTCATTACTTGTGTTTATACAAAACCTTGTATCAACTTTTACCATTACAAATACCGGAACTCATACTAAGGCTGTTTACCTAATCTTTACCTCATCATTGCTCATTGCCGGATTACTCTCAATACCTGTGAGCTTCTGTGTGTGTATGTATTGTTCGGGTGTGTGTGTGTGAAGACAGAAAGACTCAATCAGATTATACTTCATCATTTGTGTAAGGACTTTTTACTGCTTCTTTTACCAATTCAAACTACCATCTCCTTGCTAAGCTACTCATATCAGAGCCAGCCCACGCTGAGAGAACCATCTTTAAGCATAAAATCTGCTCTCATATATCTGAAACTACTTAACATCAAAACTAGCTCACTGTGTTGTTACTAAGAGTAATCAGTGACTCCTGGGTATCATTCACAAAAGAGCAACAAAAACTTATTTTTTGTAGCATTTATAACGTATCTGTTACATAATATTCAGGCCATATAAACATTAGTATCAGGTTATTAAACCATGGATCCTAATGAAATCAAAAAGGAATTTAATAATGTGTACCAGAAGTTAGATTTCTTAGCTCATGCATTAAATGAAGTTAAAGCTGAAAACACAGCTATCAGAACCTTGATAAAGGATTCATTAACCCCTAAGGAACCACAGCTTCCTGAGCCACACATACAAACACCTACACCCTTCTCAGGGAAAAGGTCAGAGTACCGTGACTTTAAAAATGCATGCTTCCTTTTATTTTCTATGAAGCCACGTACCTATCCTACAGATAGAATCAGAGTCTGCACAACTATCTCTTATTTGATTGGTGAACCGCGGACTTGGGCCAATAGATTTTTTGAGAACAATGACCCAATATTAGATTCACTTCAAGAATTATTTTCTGCTTTAGCTAGTTTATATGAGGACTCAAACAGTCAGCTAAATGCAGAGACAAAATTAAGAGCTCTCAAACAAGGGAAAAGAACAGTGGAAGAATACACCACTGACTTCCAAATGTGGGCTTCTGAATCTCTTTGGAATGAGATCAGCCTGAAAAATCAATTTAGGTTGGGACTCTCAGAGGCTCTGAAGGACGAGCTATCTCGTCTGGAAATGCCTGAGACACTTGCATCATTAATTAAACTCAGTACAACACTTGATCGCAGACTGAGAGAAAGAAAGGCAGAAAAGGGTTACTATGATCCTACACCCTTCTCAGGGAAAAGGTCAGAGTACCGTGACTTTAAAAATGCATGCTTCCTTTTATTTTCTATGAAGCCACGTACCTATCCTACAGATAGAATCAGAGTCTGCACAACTATCTCTTATTTGATTGGTGAACCGCGGACTTGGGCCAATAGATTTTTTGAGAACAATGACCCAATATTAGATTCACTTCAAGAATTATTTTCTGCTTTAGCTAGTTTATATGAGGACTCAAACAGTCAGCTAAATGCAGAGACAAAATTAAGAGCTCTCAAACAAGGGAAAAGAACAGTGGAAGAATACACCACTGACTTCCAAATGTGGGCTTCTGAATCTCTTTGGAATGAGATCAGCCTGAAAAATCAATTTAGGTTGGGACTCTCAGAGGCTCTGAAGGACGAGCTATCTCGTCTGGAAATGCCTGAGACACTTGCATCATTAATTAAACTCAGTACAACACTTGATCGCAGACTGAGAGAAAGAAAGGCAGAAAAGGGTTACTATGATCCTACCCCCAGACGCATGACTCAAACTACCCAAGGTCACGATAGAAACCAATCCACACCCATGGAAATAGGTACTATCAAGGGACCATTATCTGCAGAGGAAAAGACCAGGAGGAGACTGGCAAATCTTTGCCTCTACTGTGCACACAAAGAGCACACAGTATCCTCATGTCCTCTATTGGCCAAACAAAAGAAGGGTAAGATTAAGACCACTATATTTGTGTGTAATACCAAAACACCTACTCCAAACCAACTCACTTTATCTATTTCTTTACAGTGGGATCAAACACATACCCAGACTGATGTCTTAATAGATTTCGGAGCATCTGGGATATATATAGATGCTGATTATGTATATAGAAATAAAATTCCTGTTGTGTGTAAAAAGCAACCAGTCTTTGTCAAATTAATTGATGGTTCTTTAATACAAAAAGGGCCTATAACCCATCACACCATTCCTTTACTGACAACAACACTAGATGGACATACAGAATATTTAGTCTATGATATAATTCCTATTGATAGACATGAAATAATTCTAGGGTACTCATGGTTGAATACACATAATCCAAACATAGATTGGTCGCATAATTCCATTTTCTTAACTTCGGATTACTGTACTAAAACTTGTTTTCCACATTGTTCAATATCCAGCCTGGAGACTGGTTTACCATTGGCATATTCTGATTTGGTAGATGTGTTCGATCTCAAAGAAGCGGACAGTTTACCACCTCATAGGCCCTTTGACTGTCCAATAGATATAATTCCTGGTTCACAAATCCCATATGGGAAAATCTACCCATTATCTCAAACCGAACTCGAATACTTACGCACATATCTAGATGATAACCTCAAAAAAGGTTTTATTTCACATTCCACATCACCAGCAGCAGCTGGAATCTTTTTTGTAAAAAATAAGGACCACTCACTACGACCCATAATAGATTATAGAGGCCTCAACGCAATTACCATAAAAAATCGTTACCCACTACCCTTGATACCAGAATTGATAGAAAGATTGACAAATGCAACAATTTATACCAAACTAGACCTTAAAGGTGCTTATAACTTAATTCGCATCAAAAAAGGGGATGAATGGAAAACAGCCTTCAGGACACGCTATGGCTTATTCCAATACAACGTGATGCCATTTGGTTTAACTAACGCCCCAGCGACTTTTCAATATTTTATTAACGAAATATTTCACGATCTCATAGACATATGCATCATCATCTATCTAGATGATATTCTGGTATATTCCAAATCCCTTAAAGAACATGAAAAACATGTAAGATGGGTCCTGACACGGCTACGAGAGCACCGACTGTTTGCAAAGATGGAAAAATGTAATTTCCATGTTCAACAAATAAAATTTCTTGGATATATCATTTCACCTAATACAATTCAAATGGACCCAGACAAGATCATTGCAATAACTAATTGGCCACAACCTAAAACCCTGAGAGCACTCCAGAGGTTTCTGGGATTCTCCAATTTTTACAGAAAATTTATAAATACATTTTCAGACATTGTGAAGCCACTCACATTACTTACTAGAAAGAACTGTAACTACAAATGGAATGACGAGGCTCAAAAAGCATTTCTTACTCTAAAACATTTATTCACAGTAGCACCTGTGTTAACCCTGCCTGATTATACTTCACAGTTCATCCTGGAAGTAGATGCTTCTAATTATGGACTAGGAGCTGTCTTATCCCAGAAGGATAAAACTACTCAGGAATTACATCCAATAGAGTACTACTCCAGATCTTTACTCCCAGCTGAACTAAACTACAATGTTTGAGATAAAGAACTTCTAGCGATTAAAGCTGCTTTGGAGCATTGGAGGCACCTTCTGGAAGGATCTCCAGAACCTTTCCTAATATACACTGACCATAAGAACTTAGAATACTTGCGGAAAAACAAGACTCTCTCGGCCCGACAAGTTCGCTGGTCTTTATTCTTAGACCGTTTCAATTTTTTAATCACCTACTGACCTGGAAACAGTAATACTAAAGCTGATGCACTATCTCGAATACCGAATGTCAATTCGAGTCTGGATACCCTCAATCCGATTATTCCTCAAGAAAAATTCTTGGGATCCCTAACCTCTCTTGAAAGTGAGATACTATCTGAAACTCTTAAAGAGACAGAGTTACCAAGTGACTGTGAGAAAGACGAAGCCACCGGACTTTACCTTCACAACAAGAAAATCTATGTTCCCAAAACACTCAGAGATGTCATTTTACATCATCATCATGACAATGTATTAGCAGGACATAAAGGCATACAAAAGACCACAGAACTAATTAAACGCTACTTCTGGTGGCCTCAAATGGAACTTTCTATTATATCCTATATAAAAAAATGTGATATATGTGCAAGAAACAAAGTTATACACAAAAAAACAATTGGATATCTCTCACCACTACCAATACCGTCTATGCCATGGTCCACCATCTCCATGGATTTCATAGTAGATCTACCCTCATCTCAACACTTTACCACAATATTAGTAGTTGTTGACCACTTAACAAAGCTTGCACATTTCATCCCTCTCAAGAATCTACCCACTGCTATGACTACAGCTAGAGTATTTTTGAAACACATAGTACGCTTACATGGCATTCCCACTACCATCATTTCTGATCGGGGTACACAGTTTACCTCAGCTCTCTGGAAATCACTTTGTAAACTCCTACAAATAGAGACTAGGTACTCAACTTCATTCCACCCTCAAACCAACGGGTTGACTGAACGCCTAAATCAGACTTTAGAGCAGTTCCTAAGATGTTACATAACCCACTTACAGGACGATTGGATTGAATACCTACCTATGGCAGAATTCTCTTATAACAATTCGATATCAACATCCACGAAGATGACTCCATTCTTTGCCACTTATGGATATAATCCATCCACTATAGCCATTTCGCATGCCCCGGTCTCTTGTCCAAGTATTACTGATTTCACCTCAACATTAAAAGACAGACTGGAGATACTCAAACTACATTTAAGTGAGGCTAAAGATCGTCAGAAAAAATATTATGATTATCATCATTCACCAACACCTCTCTACAAAATAGGTGACTTAGTGCTACCAAACATCTTAAGCTTCAGCTCCCCAGCAAGAAATTAGCTAATCAATATATCGGACCGTACCGTATTATTTCCATAGTGAATCCAAATGCTGTAAAGTTGAAATTACCCATTGATTGTAGGTTGCACCCTGTATTCCACGTCTCCCTACTGAAACCTTATGACTGCCTTCATCAATCATCTCCTCTCCTTCCTGTTTTGCTTCAGGATGGTCCGGAGTATGAGGTGGAGCGAATTCTTGACTCCAGGGTACGGAGACGTACTCTCCAGTATTTGGTTAAGTGGAAAGGTTATGGTATGGAGGAAAACTCCTGGGTTTCTCACTTGGACGTTCATGCTCCTTCGCTTCGTTCTGCATTCCACAGACGTTACCCCAATAAACCTTCCTGATTTGACCTGGGGGGCCATGAGGAGGAGGGTATGTGATATACCTTTAAGGTATATCACCTGTTTGGCCTCTAACCCTATAAAAGGCTTCCTGTTCCTGTATCTCATTGCCTGAATATTGAAGGACAAACACTGCTGTGCATCTGAGTTTCTTAATTGCTCTGATTGTTACTGCAGTATTTCAAACTTTCTACTACAAGTTTTGTTGCTATTTTCTAATTGTTATTTTGCTAGCAGTTTTGCTACTTTTCCTTTTCTTTGCATTATTGGGTAAACCTCTTCACAGCCTTTTCTCAGGAAACTTCCATTTGTAAAATTACCGTTACGCTGACAGGAGTCAGCTGTTTGCAGAATCTCGCAGCAAGGACACAGTGTTTGCAGGACCGGAAGTCAGTCACGCACATACCCGCTGCTGTGTAAACACTGAACACGCCGAGGAGGTCAGGTATCATAGTGTTTACCACTTCAAGCATATTACTTTTCTCATTACTTGTGTTTATACAAAACCTTGTATCAACTTTTACCATTACAAATACCGGAACTCATACTAAGACTGTTTACCTAATCTTTACCTCATCATTGCTCATTGCCGGATTACTCTCAATACCTGTGAGCTTCTGTGTGTGTATGTATTGTTCGGGTGTGTGTGTGTGAAGACAGAAAGACTCAATCAGATTATACTTCATCATTTGTGTAAGGACTTTTTACTGCTTCTTTTACCAATTCAAACTACCATCTCCTTGCTAAGCTACTCATATCAGAGCCAGCCCACGCTGAGAGAACCATCTTTAAGCATAAAATCTGCTCTCATATATCTGAAACTACTTAACATCAAAACTAGCTCACTGTGTTGTTACTAAGAGTAATCAGTGACTCCTGGGTATCATTCACAAAAGAGCAACAAAAACTTATTTTTTGTAGCATTTATAACGTATCTGTTACAATATATAAATACATATATATGTATGTGTAAATATATAAATACATATATATGTATGTGTAAATATATAAATATATATATGTATGTGTAAATATATAAATACATATATATGTATGTGTAAATATATAAATACATATATATGTATGTGTAAATATATAAATACATATATATGTATGTGTAAATATATAAATATATATATATGTATGTGTAAATATATAAATACATATATATGTATGTGTAAATATATAAATACATATATATGTATGTGTAAATATATAAATATATATATGTATGTGTAAATATATAAATACATATATATGTATGTGTAAATATATAAATACATATATATGTATGTGTAAATATATAAATATATATATATATTTATGTGTAAATATATAAATACATATATATGTATGTGTAAATATATAAATACATATATATGTATGTGTAAATATATAAATATATATATATGTATGTGTAAATATATAAATATATATATATGTATGTGTAAATATATAAATACATATATATATGTATGTGTAAATATATAAATACATATATATGTATGTGTAAATATATAAATACATATATATGTATGTGCAAATATATAAATACATATATATGTATGTGTAAATATATAAATACATATATATGTATGTGTAAATATATAAATACATATATATGTATGTGCAAATATATAAATACATATATATGTATGTGTAAATATATAAATACATATATATGTATGTGCAAATATATAGATACAATTACTAAAAACAAATACCGGCATGATCATTTCTGGCTTTAAAGGACATAAACCCCAAAATGTTATTTGATGATAGAGCATGACAATTTTAAACAACTTTCTAATTTACTTCTATTATCATGTTTTCTTCATTTTCTTGTTATCCTTTGTTGAAAAGCAGGGTCGTAAGCTCTGGAGTGCGCATGTGTCGGCAGTACTATATGGCAGCAGTTTATACATCAGCATGAGCACTAGATGGCAGCACTATTTCCTGTCATGTAGTACTTCAGGCATGTGCACACTACCTAGCTAGATATCTCTTCAACAAACAATGACATGAGAATGAAGCAAAATGGAAAATATAAGTAAATGGGAAACTTTTCTAAAATTACTTTCTCTACCTGAATAATTAAAAAAAAACTTTGGGTTTCATGTCTCTTTAATTGCTGGTTTGGTGAAAAGTGTATACAGATAGACAGCCAGCCAGATAGAGAGAGAGATAGATGATATTAGCAGCGCATGCATCTGAGCATCTGATCAAGCTGCAGTGTTAAAGCAGAAACAGGTTGCAATAACAACGCATGCACAACACATCTCTGCTATAACACTGCTATTTTAGTGGGGCAGGCATAACGTTTTGTGTTAGATGATAAGGAAAAATGCTTTAAAGGGACACTGAATCCAAATTTTTTAATTTCATGATTCAAATAGAGCATGCAATTTAAAGCAACTTTCTAATTTACTCCTATTATTAATTTGTCTTTGTTCTCTTGGTATCTTTATTTGAATGTAAACTTATGAGCCGGCCCATCTTTGGTTCAGCACCTGTGTATCGCTTGCTGATTGGTGGCTTAATGTAGCTACCAACCAGCTGAACTAAAAATAAGATAACACGTAAGCTTAAATACCAAGAGAACGAAAAAAAAATGATAATAGGAGTAAATGATAAAGTTGCTTAGAATTGCATGCTTTATCGGAATCATGAAAGAAAAAAACTGTGTTCAGTGTCCCTTTAACTGTCATTTTTTATTCTATCTTTTTTTTTAAAGATATCAAGAAGCTTTACCAAACATAGAACATCCTTTTTATTAACTGTGACAAGATGACTATCTATTAAAAATAAAAATAATAATCATAATCTTTTTTGGTGAGGCTAATGATCCCTAATCCAGAGATCTTCAATACAGAAGTTGCCACCCAATCATTGGTTAAAAGATGACCTTTACTAGGTCCTTAGCCTCCTCTTCTTTTCCCACATCTATTCATTAAAAAATTGACAAATGTTTGCAGAGTATTGTGTCATTTGTTTACCCACCTTATACCCTTTATATGTTCTACTCCTATCCTCTGGTTCATGTTCTCGCTACATCACTTTTATTTCATGTTGTCTTCTTCCCTAGGGATACAAGTGTATATACACAATGCTTGTTCTGTTTATGCCATGTATAAGATATTATTATTTAGATTTGTCCAGATTGAGATATAGTTACTCCAAGATATCCCACATTTGGTAAAGCTAAGGGTGAAAGAGTGAATGTTCTTTATGGATGTCAAACCTCATTATTTTTATTATTAAAATAATTCTCCTCTGGGAGACAGATCTGTAAAGGCTTGTGCTGCTGTATGCTAATGGTTTAGATCAGGTGAGTATACCTTATTATATAACTGTATGATCGTCCTGGCTAATTAACTTAACATAATATTACACTGGGTGTCACTGAGAGGCTCTAGCATGCGTTTGGGTAAAGAAACCTCACTAAAGCCTCATAATTCATAAGAGGAGTGGTGTAGCCTCACTGCTCAAAGTAGGAGGATTGTTATAGTCTCACTATTTATAGGATAAGAAGTGCTATAATCTAATTATTCAGATGAGGAGTGGTATAGTATCACTATTCTTAGAAGGAGTGGTATAGCCTCACTATTCAGAAGAGAAGGAGAGGTATATCCTCACTATTCAGAAGAGAAGGAGTGGTATAGCCTTACTATTCAGAAGATGAATGGTATAGCCTTACTATTCATAGAAGGAGAGGTATTGCCTCACTACTCAGAGGAGAAAGAGTGATATAGCCTCACTACTCAGAGGAAAAGGAGTGGTATAGCTTTACTACTCAGAGGAGAAGAAGTGGTATATTCTCACTACTCAAAGGAGAAGGAGTGGTATAGCCTCACTACTCATAGGAGAAGGAGTGGTATAGTCTCACTACTCAGACGAGAAGTAGTGGTGTAGTCTCACTACTCATTGGAAAATGGAGTAGTATAACCTCACTATTCATAGGAGGAGAGGTATAGCCTCACTAGTCAGAGGAGAAGGAGTGGTATAGCCTCACTATTCAGAGGAGAAGGAGTGGTGTAGCCTCACTACTCAGAGGAGAAGGAGTGGTGTAGTCTCACTATTCATAGGAGAAGGAGTGGTATAGCCTCACTATTCATGGGAGAAGGAGTGGTATAGTCTCATTACTCAGAGGAAAAGGAGTGGTATAGCCTTACTACTCAGAGGAGAAGGAGTGGTGTAGTCTCACTATTCATAGGAGAAGGAGTGGTATAGCCTCACTATTCATGGGAGAAGGAGTGGTATAGTCTCACTACTCAGAGGAAAAGGAGTGGTATAGCCTTACTACTCAGAGGAGAAGAAGTGGTATAGTCTCACTACTCAAAGGAGAAGGAGTGGTATAGCCTCACTACTCAGAGTAGAAGGAGTGGTGTGGCCTCACTACTCAGAGGAGAAGGAGTGGTATAGCCTCACTATTCATAGGAGAAGGAGTGGTATAGTCTCACTATTCATATGAGAAGGAGTGGTATAGCCTCACTATTCAGAGGAGAAGGAGTGGTGTAGCCTCACTACTCAGTGGAGAAGGAGTGGTGTAGTCTCACTATTCATAGGAGAAGGAGTGGTATAGCCTCACTATTCATGGGAGGAGTGGTATAGTCTCACTACTCAGAGGAAAAGGAGTGGTATAGCCTTACTACTCAGAGGAGAAGAAGTGGTATAGTCTCACTACTCAAAGGAGAAGGAGTGGTATAGCCTCACTACTCAGAGGAGAAGGAGTGGTATAGCCTCACTACTCAGAGGAGAAGTAGTGGTGTAGTCTCACTACTCATAGGAAAATGGAGTAGTATAGCCTCACTATTCATAGGAGGAGAGGTATAGCCTCACTAGTCAGAGGAGAAGGAGTGGTATAGCCTCACTATTCAGAGGAGAAGGAGTGGTGTAGCCTCACTACTCGGAGGAGAAGGAGTGGTGTAGTCTCACTATTCATAGGAGAAGGAGTAGTATAGCCTCACTATTCATGGGAGGAGTGGTATAGTCTCACTACTCAGAGAAAAAGGAGTGGTATAGCCTTACTACTCAGAGGAGAAGAAGAGGTATAGTCTCACTACTCAAAGGAGAAGGAGTGGTATAGCCTCACTACTCAGAGTAGAAGGAGTGGTGTGGCCTCACTACTCAGAGGAGAAGGAGTGGTATAGCCTCACTATTCATAGGAGAAGGAGTGGTATAGTCTTACTATTCATATGAGAAGGAGTGGTATAGCCTCACTATTCAGAGGAGAAGGAGTGGTGTAGCCTCACTACTCAGAGGAGAAGGAGTGGTTTAGTCTCACTATTCATAGGAGAAGGAGTGGTATAGCCTCACTATTCATGGGAGGAGTGGTATAGTCTCACTACTCAGAGGAAAAGGAGTGGTATAGCCTTACTACTCAGAGGAGAAGAAGTGGTATAGTCTCACTACTCAAAGGAGAAGGAGTGGTATAGCCTCACTACTCAGAGTAGAAGGAGTGGTGTGGCCTCACTACTCAGAGGAGAAGGAGTGGTATAGCCTCACTATTCATAGGAGAAGGAGTGGTATAGTCTTACTATTCATATGAGAAGGAGTGGTATAGCCTCACTATTCAGAGGAGAAGGAGTGGTGTAGCCTCACTACTCATAGGAGAAGGAGTGGTTTAGTCTCACTATTCATAGGAGAAGGAGTGGTATAGCCTCACTATTCATGGGAGGAGTGGTATAGTCTCACTACTCAGAGGAAAAGGAGTGGTATAGACTTACTACTCAGAGGAGAAGAAGTGGTATAGTCTCACTACTCAAAGGAGAAGGAGTGGTATAGCCTCACTACTCAGAGTAGAAGGAGTGGTGTGGCCTCACTACTCAGAGGAGAAGGAGTGGTATAGCCTCACTATTCATAGGAGAATGAGTGGTATAGTCTCACTATTCATATGAGGAGTGGTATAGCCTCACTACTCAGAGGATAAGGAGTGGTATAGCCTCAGTACTCAGAGGAGAAGGAGTGGTATAGCCTCACTACTCAGACGAGAAGAAGTGGTATAGTCTCACTATTCATAGGAGAAGGAATGGTATAGTCTCACTATTCATAGGAGAAGGAGTGGTATAGCCTCACTATTCATAGGAGAAGGAGTGGTGTAGTCTCACTATTCATAGGAGAAGGAGTGGTATAGCCTCACTATTCATGGGAGGAGTGGTATAGCCTCACTACTCAGAGGAAAAGGAGTGGTATAGCCTTACTACTCAGAGGAGAAGAAGTGGTATAGTCTCACTACTCAAAGGAGAAGGAGTGGTATAGCCTCACTATTCATAGGAGGAGTGGTATAGTCTCACTATTCATAGGAGAAGGAGTGGTATAGCCTCACTACTTAGAGGATAAGGAGTGGTATAGCCTCAGTACTCAGAGGAGAAGGAGTGGTATAGCCTCAGTACTCAGAGGAGAAGAAGTGGTGTAGTCTCACTATTCATAGGAGAAGGAGTGGTATAGCCTCACTATTCATGGGAGGAGTGGTATAGCCTCACTACTCAGAGGAAAAGGAGTGGTATAGCCTTACTACTCAGAGGAGAAGAAGTGGTATAGTCTCACTACTCAAAGGAGAAGGAGTGGTATAGCCTCACTATTCATAGGAGAAGGAGTGGTATAGCCTCACTATTCATAGGAGAAGGAGTGGTATAGCCTCACTACTTAGAGGATAAGGAGTGGTATAGCCTCAGTACTCAGAGGAGAATGAGTGGTATAGCCTCAGTACTCAGAGGAGAAGAAGTGGTATAGCCTCACAACTCAGAGGAGAAGAAGTGGTATAGTCTCACTATTCATAGGAGAAGTAGTGGTATGGTCTCACTATTCATAGGAGAAGGAGTGATATAGCCTCACTATTCATAGGAAAAGGAGTGGTATAGTCTCACTATTCATAGGAGAAGGAGTGGTATAGCCTCACTACTCAGAGGAAAAGGAGTGGTATAGCCTTACTACTCAGAGTAGAAGGAGTGGTGTGGCCTCACTACTCAGAGGAGAAGGAGTGGTATAGCCTCACTATTCATAGGAGGCGTGGTATAGTCTCACTATTCATAGGAGAAGGAGTGGTATAGCCTCACTACTCAGAGGATAAGGAGTGGTATAGCCTCAGTACTCAGAGGAGAAAGAGTGGTATAGCCTCACAACTCAGAGGAGAAGAAGTGGTATTAGTCTCACTATTCATAGGAGAAGGAGTGATATAGCCTCACTATTCATAGGAGAAGGAGTGGTATAGTCTCACTATTCATAGGAGAAGGAGTGGTATAGCCTTACTACTCAGAGGAGAAGAAGTGGTATAGTCTTACTACTCAGAGGAGAAGGAGTGGTGTAGCCTCACTACTCAGAGGAGAAGAAGTGGTGTAGTCTCACTATTCATAGGAGAAGGAGTGGTATAGCCTCACTATTCATGGGAGGAGTGGTATAGCCTCACTACTCAGAGGAAAAGGAGTGGTATAGCCTTACTACTCAGAGGAGAAGAAGTGGTATAGTCTCACTACTCAAAGGAGAAGGAGTGGTATAGCCTCACTATTCATAGGAGAAGGAGTGGTATAGCCTCACTATTCATAGGAGAAGGAGTGGTATAGCCTCACTATTCATAGGAGAAGGAGTGGTATAGCCTCAGTACTCAGAGGAGAATGAGTGGTATAGCCTCAGTACTCAGAGGAGAAGAAGTGGTATAGCCTCACAACTCAGAGGAGAAGAAGTGGTATAGTCTCACTATTCATAGGAGAAGGAGTGGTATAGTCTCACTATTCATAGGAGAAGGAGTGATATAGCCTCACTATTCATAGGAAAAGGAGTGGTATAGTCTCACTATTCATAGGAGAAGGAGTGGTATAGCCTCACTACTCAGAGGAAAAGGAGTGGTATAGCCTTACTACTCAGAGTAGAAGGAGTGGTGTGGCCTCACTACTCAGAGGAGAAGGAGTGGTATAGCCTCACTATTCATAGGAGGCGTGGTATAGTCTCACTATTCATAGGAGAAGGAGTGGTATAGCCTCACTACTCAGAGGATAAGGAGTGGTATAGCCTCAGTACTCAGAGGAGAAAGAGTGGTATAGCCTCACAACTCAGAGGAGAAGAAGTGGTATTAGTCTCACTATTCATAGGAGAAGGAGTGATATAGCCTCACTATTCATAGGAGAAGGAGTGGTATAGTCTCACTATTCATAGGAGAAGGAGTGGTATAGCCTTACTACTCAGAGGAGAAGAAGTGGTATAGTCTTACTACTCAGAGGAGAAGGAGTGGTGTAGCCTCACTACTCAGAGGAGAAGGAGTGGTGTAGTCTCACTATTCATAGGAGAAGGAGTGGTATAGCCTCACTATTTATGGGAGGAGTGGTATAGTCTCACTACTCAGAGGAAAAGGAGTGGTATAGCCTTACTACTCAGAGGAGAAGAAGTGGTATAGTCTCACTACTCAAAGGAGAAGGAGTGGTATAGCCTCACTACTCAGAGTAGAAGGAGTGGTGTGGCCTCACTACTCAGAGGAGAAGGAGTGGTATAGCCTCACTATTCATAGGAGAAGGAGTGGTATAGTCTTACTATTCATATGAGAAGGAGTGGTATAGGCTCACTATTCAGAGGAGAAGGAGTGGTGTAGCCTCACTACTCAGAGGAGAAGGAGTGGTTTAGTCTCACTATTCATAGGAGGAGTGGTATAGCCTCACTATTCATGGGAGGAGTGGTATAGTCTCACTACTCAGAGGAAAAGGAGTGGTATAGACTTACTACTCAGAGGAGAAGAAGTGGTATAGTCTCACTACTCAAAGGAGAAGGAGTGGTATAGCCTCTCTACTCAGAGTAGAAGGAGTGTTGTGGCCTCACTACTCAGAGGAGAAGGAGTGGTATAGCCTCACTATTCATAGGAGAATGAGTGGTATAGTCTCACTATTCATATGAGAAGGAATGGTATAGCCTCAGTACTCAGAGGATAAGGAGTGGTATAGCCTCAGTACTCAGAGAAGAAGGAGTGGTATAGCCTCACTACTCAGAGGAGAAGAAGTTGTATAGTCTCACTATTCATAGAAGAAGGAATTGTATAGTCTCACTATTCATAGGAGAAGGAGTGGTATAGCCTCACTATTCATAGGAGAAGGAGTGGTGTAGTCTCACTATTCATAGGAGAAGGAGTGGTATAGCCTCACTATTCATGGGAGGAGTGGTATAGCCTCACTACTCAGAGAAAAAGGAGTGGTATAGCCTTACTACTCAGAGGAGAAGTGGTATAGTCTCACTACTCAAAGGAGAAGGAGTGGTATAGCCTCACTATTCATAGGAGGAGTGGTATAGTCTCACTATTCATAGGAGAAGGAGTGGTATAGCCTCACTACTTAGAGGATAAGGAGTGGTATAGCCTCAGTACTCAGAGGAGAAGGAGTGGTATAGCCTCACAACTCAGAGGAGAAGACGTGGTATAGTCTCACTATTCATAGGAGAAGGAGTGGTATAGTCTCACTATTCATAGGAGAAGGAGTGATATAGCCTCACTATTCATAGGAGAAGGAGTGGTATAGTCTCACTATTCATAAGAGAAGGAGTGGTATAGCCTCACTACTCAGAGGAAAAGGAGTGGTATAGCCTTACTACTCAGAGTAGAAGGAGTGGTGTGGCCTCACTACTCAGAGGAGAAGGAGTGGTATAGCCTCACTATTCATAGGAGGAGTGATATAGTCTCACTATTCATAGGAGAATGAGTGGTATAGCCTCACTACTCAGAGGATAAGGAGTTGTATAGCCTCAGTACTCAGAGGAGAAGGAGTGGTATAGCCTCAGTACTCAGAGGAGAAGAAGTGGTGTAGTCTCACTATTCATAGGAGAAGGAGTGGTATAGCCTCACTATTCATGGGAGGAGTGGTATAGCCTCACTACTCAGAGGAAAAGGAGTGGTATAGCCTTACTACTCAGAGGAGAAGAAGTGGTATAGTCTCACTACTCAAAGGAGAAGGAGTGGTATAGCCTCACTATTCATAGGAGAAGGAGTGGTATAGCCTCACTATTCATAGGAGAAGGAGTGGTATAGCCTCACTACTTAGAGGATAAGGAGTGGTATAGCCTCAGTACTCAGAGGAGAATGAGTGGTATAGCCTCAGTACTCAGAGGAGAAGAAGTGGTATAGCCTCACAACTCAGAGGAGAAGAAGTGGTATAGTCTCACTATTCATAGGAGAAGTAGTGGTATAGTCTCACTATTCATAGGAGAAGGAGTGATATAGCCTCACTATTCATAGGAAAAGGAGTGGTATAGTCTCACTATTCATAGGAGAAGGAGTGGTATAGCCTCACTACTCAGAGGAAAAGGAGTGGTATAGCCTTACTACTCAGAGTAGAAGGAGTGGTGTGGCCTCACTACTCAGAGGAGAAGGAGTGGTATAGCCTCACTATTCATAGGAGGCGTGGTATAGTCTCACTATTCATAGGAGAAGGAGTGGTATAGCCTCACTACTCAGAGGATAAGGAGTGGTATAGCCTCAGTACTCAGAGGAGAAAGAGTGGTATAGCCTCACAACTCAGAGGAGAAGAAGTGGTATTAGTCTCACTATTCATAGGAGAAGGAGTGATATAGCCTCACTATTCATAGGAGAAGGAGTGGTATAGTCTCACTATTCATAGGAGAAGGAGTGGTATAGCCTTACTACTCAGAGGAGAAGAAGTGGTATAGTCTTACTACTCAGAGGAGAAGGAGTGGTGTAGCCTCACTACTCAGAGGAGAAGAAGTGGTGTAGTCTCACTATTCATAGGAGAAGGAGTGGTATAGCCTCACTATTCATGGGAGGAGTGGTATAGCCTCACTACTCAGAGGAAAAGGAGTGGTATAGCCTTACTACTCAGAGGAGAAGAAGTGGTATAGTCTCACTACTCAAAGGAGAAGGAGTGGTATAGCCTCACTATTCATAGGAGAAGGAGTGGTATAGCCTCACTATTCATAGGAGAAGGAGTGGTATAGCCTCACTACTTAGAGGATAAGGAGTGGTATAGCCTCAGTACTCAGAGGAGAATGAGTGGTATAGCCTCAGTACTCAGAGGAGAAGAAGTGGTATAGCCTCACAACTCAGAGGAGAAGAAGTGGTATAGTCTCACTATTCATAGGAGAAGGAGTGGTATAGTCTCACTATTCATAGGAGAAGGAGTGATATAGCCTCACTATTCATAGGAAAAGGAGTGGTATAGTCTCACTATTCATAGGAGAAGGAGTGGTATAGCCTCACTACTCAGAGGAAAAGGAGTGGTATAGCCTTACTACTCAGAGTAGAAGGAGTGGTGTGGCCTCACTACTCAGAGGAGAAGGAGTGGTATAGCCTCACTATTCATAGGAGGCGTGGTATAGTCTCACTATTCATAGGAGAAGGAGTGGTATAGCCTCACTACTCAGAGGATAAGGAGTGGTATAGCCTCAGTACTCAGAGGAGAAAGAGTGGTATAGCCTCACAACTCAGAGGAGAAGAAGTGGTATTAGTCTCACTATTCATAGGAGAAGGAGTGATATAGCCTCACTATTCATAGGAGAAGGAGTGGTATAGTCTCACTATTCATCGGAGAAGGAGTGGTATAGCCTTACTACTCAGAGGAGAAGAAGTGGTATAGTCTTACTACTCAGAGGAGAAGGAGTGGTGTAGCCTCACTACTCAGAGGAGAAGGAGTGGTGTAGTCTCACTATTCATAGGAGAAGGAGTGGTATAGCCTCACTATTCATGGGAGGAGTGGTATAGTCTCACTACTCAGAGGAAAAGGAGTGGTATAGCCTTACTACTCAGAGGAGAAGAAGTGGTATAGTCTCACTACTCAAAGGAGAAGGAGTGGTATAGCCTCACTACTCAGAGTAGAAGGAGTGGTGTGGCCTCACTACTCAGAGGAGAAGGAGTGGTATAGCCTCACTATTCATAGGAGAAGGAGTGGTATAGTCTTACTATTCATATGAGAAGGAGTGGTATAGCCTCACTATTCAGAGGAGAAGGAGTGGTGTAGCCTCACTACTCAGAGGAGAAGGAGTGGTTTAGTCTCACTATTCATAGGAGGAGTGGTATAGCCTCACTATTCATGGGAGGAGTGGTATAGTCTCACTACTCAGAGGAAAAGGAGTGGTATAGACTTACTACTCAGAGGAGAAGAAGTGGTATAGTCTCACTACTCAAAGGAGAAGGAGTGGTATAGCCTCTCTACTCAGAGTAGAAGGAGTGTTGTGGCCTCACTACTCAGAGGAGAAGGAGTGGTATAGCCTCACTATTCATAGGAGAATGAGTGGTATAGTCTCACTATTCATATGAGAAGGAATGGTATAGCCTCAGTACTCAGAGGATAAGGAGTGGTATAGCCTCAGTACTCAGAGAAGAAGGAGTGGTATAGCCTCACTACTCAGAGGAGAAGAAGTTGTATAGTCTCACTATTCATAGAAGAAGGAATTGTATAGTCTCACTATTCATAGGAGAAGGAGTGGTATAGCCTCACTATTCATAGGAGAAGGAGTGGTGTAGTCTCACTATTCATAGGAGAAGGAGTGGTATAGCCTCACTATTCATGGGAGGAGTGGTATAGCCTCACTACTCAGAGGAAAAGGAGTGGTATAGCCTTACTACTCAGAGGAGAAGTGGTATAGTCTCACTACTCAAAGGAGAAGGAGTGGTATAGCCTCACTATTCATAGGAGGAGTGGTATAGTCTCACTATTCATAGGAGAAGGAGTGGTATAGCCTCACTACTTAGAGGATAAGGAGTGGTATAGCCTCAGTACTCAGAGGAGAAGGAGTGGTATAGCCTCACAACTCAGAGGAGAAGACGTGGTATAGTCTCACTATTCATAGGAGAAGGAGTGGTATAGTCTCACTATTCATAGGAGAAGGAGTGATATAGCCTCACTATTCATAGGAGAAGGAGTGGTATAGTCTCACTATTCATAAGAGAAGGAGTGGTATAGCCTCACTACTCAGAGGAAAAGGAGTGGTATAGCCTTACTACTCAGAGTAGAAGGAGTGGTGTGGCCTCACTACTCAGAGGAGAAGGAGTGGTATAGCCTCACTATTCATAGGAGGAGTGGTATAGTCTCACTATTCATAGGAGAATGAGTGGTATAGCCTCACTACTCAGAGGATAAGGAGTTGTATAGCTTCAGTACTCAGAGGAGAAAAAGTGGTATAGCCTCACAACTCAGAGGAGAAGAATTGGTATAGTCTCACTATTCATAGGAGAAGGAGTGATATAGCCTCACTATTCATAGGAGAAGGAGTGGTATAGTCTCACTATTCATAGGAGAAGGAGTGGTATAGCCTCACTATTCATAGGAGAAGGAGTGGTATAACCTCACTACTCAGAGGAGAAGGAGTGGTATAGCCTCACCATTCATAGGAGAAGGAGTGGTATAGTCTCACTATTCACAGGAAAAGCAATGGTATAGTCTCTCTATTCATAGGAGAAGGAGTAATATACCCTCACTATTCTTATAATAACCTCTGGTTATTTTTTAAAATGTCCCCCAATCACCCCCAGAATAAAATGTGTGGTCCCTTTTTGAAAATGTAGCATCTTTTTTTAATTAAAAAAAACTGCACTAAGTAGTTTTTAGAGGTTAAAGTATATACACATATAAACACATAAATATATATGTATTTATTCATATACTGTACATATATATTTAAATCTGCTGCCCATCGCTGAGTGGTTTACCCACTTTGCAACGCTAGGTTCTCATCATTGTCTCACTATTCATAGGAGGATAAGAAGTGGTATAGTCTCACTACTCAAAGGAGAAGGAGCCTCACTATTCAGAGGAGAAGGAGTGGTATAGCCTCACTATTCATAGGAGAAGGAGTGGTATAGCCTCACTACTCAGAGGAGAAGGAGTGGTATAGCCTCACTACTCAGAGGAGAAGAAGTGGTATAGTCTCACTACTCAAAGGAGAAGGAGTGGTATAGCCTCACTATTCAGAAGATAAGGAGTGGTATAGCCTCACTATTCAGAAGAGAAGGAGTGGTATAGCCTCACTATTCAGAAGAGGAGTGGTATAGCCTCACTATTCAGATAAGAAGCAGAGCTATAGCCTCACTATTCAGAAGAGAAGGCATGGTATAGCCTTATGACTCAGATGAGGAGCAGTGCTATAGTCTCACTGTTCAGAAGAGGAGTGGTATAGCCTCACAACTCAGATGTGGAGTGGTATAGTCTCATTATTCATAGATAATGGAATGGTATAGCCTCACTAAGAGAAGGAGTAAGATACCCTCACTGTTCAAAGAAAAAGCAATGGTATAGTTCCTCTTTTCACATAAGGAGTGGTATTGTCTCTCTATTCATAGGAGAAGGAGTGGTAAACCCTTTCTATTCAGAAGAGAAGGAGTGGTATGGCCTCACTATTCAGAGGAGAAGGAGTGGTATAGTCTCACTATTCATAGCAGAAGGAGTGGTATAGCTTCACTACTCAGAGGATAAGGAGTGGTATAGCCTCACTATTCATAGGAGGAGTGGTATAGCCTCACTATTCACAGGAGAATTAGTGGTATAGCCTCACTATTCAGAGGAGAAGATGTGGTGTAGTTTCACTATTCATAGGAGAAGGAGTGGTATAGCCTCACTATTCATAGGAGAAGGAGTGGTATAGTCTTACTACTCAGAGTAGAAGGAGTGGTATAGCCTCACTATTCATAGGAGAAGGAGTGGTATAGCCTCACTATTCATAGGAGGAGTGGTATAGTCTCACTATTCATAGGAGAAGGAGTGGTATAGCCTCACTACTCAGAGGATAAGGAGTAGTATAGCCTCAGTACTCAGAGGAGAAAGAGTGGTATAGCCTCACAACTCAGAGGAGAAGAAGTGGTATAGTCTCACTATTCATAGGAGAAGGAGTGATATAGCCTCACTATTCATAGGAGAAGGAGTGGTATAGTCTCACTATTCATAGGAGAAGGAGTGGTATAGCCTCACTATTCATAGGAGAAGGAGTGGTATAGCCTCACTACTCAGAGGAGAATAAGTGGTATAGTTTTACTACTCAAAGGAGAAGGAGTGGCATAGCCTCACTATTCAGAGGAGGAGTGGTATAGCCTCACTATTCATAGGAGAATGAGTGGTATAGCCTCACTATTCATAGGAGAAGGAGTGGTATAGTCTCACTATTCATAGGAGAAGGAGTGGTATAGCCTCACTATTCATAGGAGAAGGAGTGGTATAGCCTCACTATTCATAGGAGAAGGAGTGGTATAGCCTCACTATTAATAGGAGAATGAGTAATATACCCTCACTATTCTTATAATAACCTCTGGTTATTTTTTAAAATGTCCCCCAATTGCCCCCAAAATAAAATGTGCGGTTCTTTTTTGATAATGTAGCATCTTTTTTTATTTAAAAAAAAAACTGCACTAAGCAGTTTTTAGGGGTTAAAGTATATACACATATAAACACATAAATACAGTATATACTGTATGTATATATTCATATACGTATATATTTAAATCTGCTGCCCATCGCTGAGCGGCTTACCCACTTTGAAACGCTAGGTTCTCATGCCGTGTCTCACGGCATAAGAATGAAGCTCTCATTGGAGCCTATGGAAGCGTGCTCTCATGAGCGCAAAGCTTCCTTGCAATACGAATCTAACTTATCATACCAGCGCACATTTGTGTGCACTGGTATTACTAAGTAAAGTTCCACTTGTAATCTAGCCCATAATGTACAGGGTACTTCCACTTAGATAAAGTAGCAAGGGCTTTACTTTCCTATAGAAACAACATGGTGAATCGTCTTACAGTAAGGAAAGCCCACTTTTTTAGAATATTTCACCCACCATTAACATTGGGAGGCTGGTGAGATGGAAATAAATTTTGAACATCGAGACCTTAAAGGGACATTAAACACTAATTACATGCTAGATAGAATGATGCATTCAAAGAAAAGATTAGTCTATGACTAACATGTAGATGTATTTTTTAAAGTTTCATTAGTTGTTTAAAAAGTGACAAAATAAGTGTAAAGTTTTAGTGCCTATAAAACACTGGGAGCTGCCATGTTGTAACTTGTGTTACCTTCTCTGCTGTGGCCAATTAGGGTCAGTTATAAATAGGCCACTAGAGTGTGCAGCCAATGGTTGTGCTGGATTTAACAGTGTTCTGCACTTCCATTTCTAACAGGAACTGAAATGCTCACAATTTCAGAATGGAATTACAGGCAAAATAAATAATGAAAGTATATTTCAGAGTTGTTTTATTATATACAATTTATCATTTTATATTACCATCTCAAAGTGTTTAATGTCCCTTTAAACACTAGGCTTCACTGGGAAGTTTAAAGGAAGACTAGAATTGTTCAACTCAATGCTGGAGATAAGGTATTCAACCACTGTTGATCAAAATTACAACAATCTAAAAATATAAATTATAAGATAGAATTACATTAAGTATTGTTAATTATGATTAATACATTTGCACAAATTTAAGATAAACATAATTAGTATGCAAGCTAAATGCATTTTTGTTTCTGATTACTGTAGCAGGAGATATCTAGTTACCTATTTAAATTGAAATAGGTTTTTATTGAACACTTGTCATATTTCATAATATATAACAACAGAAATACATTTGGGTCAGAGTCTAGTTTCATTACATCCATTTGTTTACAAATATATTGGTAATCAACGGAAGAACATATCTCCGGTAAAGTTCCAACAACTTTGATTGGTTAGTAGCTCTGCAAATCAGAGTCCGCCGTTTCCATATCTGTGTGGATTAATAATGTCTCTTTCCCAGGTAGCTCATTTCTTGTTCTAGCCACAACCATTATACATCATGTTTCTCTAATCTAGGGCTCCATTACATATGCAGCGTCGCCCGCAAAATCCTCCGCCGCCGGATTTTACGGGATTTTGGTATTACATATACGGCATAGCATACAAGTTACGCGTGTATATTTCACCCTTCGGACGTATTTTTTTACCCATAGACTAACATAGAACAGCCGCGCAATTTGGTATCCAATATACAGCATAAGGACTTACGCTCGCAGAATTCAGAAAATCTACTCCATTCTCATTTCCCCACAAATAGCTGGCGCAGTAACCCTTGCACTGACTAAAAAAACAACGTAGCTCCCTGAAGGCCTAACAAACGCATGCGCAATCACATACCTATCAGCCGCAAATCTCAAACAGTTAAACCTCATTTATTATTGCTGCCCCTGCAAGTGTGTCAAACCAATCACAAACAGCACAACCTCTCACCTGCAGCCTTAAAACATCTGTCAATGCACACCCTCATTAGCCACCATGTTTCCCCTGCTTTACCTACAATATCTAGAGAGACAGCATCGTGGGGCACAAGGGGTGCTGGAAGCCCTACAAACCCCTGTTGTGGAGGATATACCTGCTGCTGCTGTGGAGGATACACCTGCTGCTGATATAGTTGCTGCTGAGGTCCCTGGTCATGGTGCTGTAGCCCTCCCTGCTCCTGCTGCTGCTGTCCCTGCTCCTCCTGCTGCTGTCCCTGTTCCTGGTGCTGCCCCTGCTGTTGTTGCTGCAGCTGGTCATAGGCCAGCAGGGCCTATAAGACGTCGGCATCAGCTGAGGGGAAGAGCAAGGGCACCAAGGATACACAGGGTTAGGGTCACCCTGTTTGGAATGACAGAGGAGGAGGTCAGGGAAAAGTATCGCTTGACTTCTGCAAGCCTCATTGACCTATATGAGGTCTTGAAGGATGATATAGACCCTCAAGTGAATAGGAACCGAGCTCTGACTGGTATGCAGAAGCTGTTGTGTGTTGTACACTTCCTGGCATCCGACTCATTCCAGTCAACAGATGGCCTTGTGTCTGGCCTAGCACAGTCCACCTTCTCCAGGCTCCTAGGGGAGGTTTTCACCGCTCTAGATAACCAGGCACAGTGATACATTCATTTCCCCCATACCCCCCAGGAATGGAACAGTCTTAAACCAGGCTTCTATCGTCTGGGGGGTATTCCCAATGTCATGTGGGCAATTGATTGCACACATGTGCGTATCGTGGCCCCACATGAGGACCCATTCCTCTTTATTAACAGGAAAGGGTTTTACTCCTTGAATTGCCAGATGGTCTGTAATACCACTCTGAAATTCACACATGTGTATGCAGACTTTCCAGGGAGTGCCCATGATTCCTACATCCTGCGCCAGACCTCCTTATTCCAGCTTTTTGATTCTGGAACACTCTTGGGAGGTTGGCTGCTTGGTGAGTATGCACTACCTTCATTCTGTCTGTATTTTTCTACTAAAGGGACACTAAACACAAAATAATTATGTCATGTTTCAGATAGAGAATACAATGTTAAACAACATTACAATTTACTTCTATTATCTAATTTGATTAATTCTTTAGATATTCTTTGTTGAAGAAATAGCAATGCACATAGATGAGCCAATCACACGAGGCATCTATGTGCAGCCACGGAGCCACCAATCAACAGCTACTGAGCATATCTCAATATGTTTGTCAGCAAATGATATCAAGAGAATGGAGCAAATTACATAATAGAAGTAAATTATAAAGTTGAATAAAATGGCAGGTTCTTTCTAACTCATGAAAGAAGAAATGTGTGTTTCATGTCCCTTTAAAGGGACAGTATACTATAAATAGTTTTTTCACTTAAAAGGATATTTTCTTAAAATGGCATGTTCTATCTGAATCACGAAAAAAGAATTTTGTCTAGACTAATCCGGGCATAAAAGTATATTGCTTACAATGCACCAATTTATTGTTTTTGAAAAATATATCTTTTAAATTAAATCCATGTTATGTCCCTTTAAGCACATGATGAACCTGTAGTAATCAGAATACATATGTTACATGACAGGTGACGCAGGGTACGCCTGCAGACCATGACTGTTAACCCCCTTGGCACACCCCCTTACAGAGCCACAACTCAGGTACCAGGAGGCCCACATACGTACCCGAAATGTAATAGAAAAGAGATTTGGCCTACTCAAAACCAGATTCAGGTGTCTGGATTTGACAGGTGGAGCTTTACAGTATAACCCCAACAAAGTGTGTTCCATTGCCAATGCATGTTGTATTCTACATAACATTGCTGTGGACACACGTATATTGGGGGACATAGAACCAGACAAAGATCCGTAGCTGGTTCCTGTACCTGAGAATGTGGACAGGGGGACACTGAGGGGGAATGAAGTGAGGGACTTTGTCATCCATGAATACTTCACCTGTAAGTTACTTGTTCAACAGTTCAAGAAGACAGCACAATCACTTGTATTATGATGTTTGACTGTACCTCACCAACCATTGCATGTGTATATTGCAGAATTACATACTGCGGATTTCTACTGCATGTAAGTGAAACTACTACATCCCACCCCCCTTCCCTTAACCACCCTAATTACTGAAAATGTCTCATTGTTTAATTCATGTTTAGGTCACTATGATTTCTTGACTATCATTATTAAGAAGAATGAAAATGGATGTTTATACCTTATGTTCACACCTTCTGTAAATACATAATTATTTATATATATACCCATATGTCAATTTATATTGGATGCGAGAAACCTTGACTAAGCATATCTCAATATGTTTGTCAGCAAATGATATCAAGAGAATGGAGCAAATTACATAATAGAAGTAAATTATAAAGTTGAATAAAATGGCAGGTTCTTTCACAATCACTTGTATTATGATGTTTGACTGTACCTCACCAACCATTGCATGTGTATATTGCAGAATTACATACTGCGGATTTCTACTGCATGTAAGTGAAACTACTACATCCCACCCCCCTTCCCTTAACCACCCTAATTACTGAAAATGTCTCATTGTTTAATTCATGTTTAGGTGACTATGATTTCTTGACTATCATTATTAAGAAGAATGAAAATGGATGTTTATACCTTATGTTCACACCTTCTGTAAATACATAATTATTTATATATATACCCATATGTCAATTTATATTGGATGCGAGAAACCTTGACTAACATCTTATAAGTGAATATTACTATATGTACCCTTCATACACAACTATGTGATGTTGGTTATAGTACATGAATATGTCATAAACATGATAATCTCACCTGTTTTGTTTGTCAATTTCAACACAGGTCATATTATCATGTTTTAACAATAGTAGTGTAATAAACACACATCACATTGATATGTATGACAATTACATGGTAAATAACAAAGGACAATGTTTATGGTGAACTTTAACATTATTTATTTTTCTTGGGCTTTTAGGATGAGGGAGCTGAGGTCCCTGTAGTGGATTGCCTTGTTCTAGCAGATTCTGGTGTTTCTGCTGGTGTGGTGGGAACAGATGATAGGCTGGGGGTAGTGTCCTGCTGGTGTGTAAAGTGCTCAACCAACACACCCAAGAGTTGATTTTGTTCTCTTCATCTATTTTGCATCTGCATATCAGACAGAATTCGCATAATCTGTGACTGGTTTTGAACACTTGCACTTAATGATGCTGCCATGTCCCTCTGCAGCTTTATGCTACATTTGTGTAACCTCTCTTTGCTCCTGAAGAACCTCTCTTGGCCTCTTTGTATGCTCTCGGTGCTTGTTATGAGCCTCCTCTGGAGTGCAATGTATTTCTCACCCAGGGGAGAATACAATGCATCCACAGGCTCTTGAGCAGCAGGGCTTCTAGCTGCTTGAGGTGCAGGGTCACCTGCATCTGATGGTTCTGGTGGGACAGGTTAATCTGCATCTGATGTTTCTGGTGGGACAGGTTCAGCTGCATCTGCTGGTTCTGGTGGGGCAGGTTCAGCTGCATCTGCTGGTTATGGTGGGGCAGGTTCAGCTGCATCTGATGGTGCTTGAGTAGTTTCTGCTATATTTTCATCTGCAGATGGTGGAGCTCGCCCAAGTGATGAGGATGGTGGAACTCGCCCAAGTGATGAGGAAAGTGGAACTCGCCCAAGTGATGAGGATGATGGAACTCGCCCAAGTGATGAGGATGGTGGAGCTCGCCCAAGTGATGAGGATGGTGGAGCTCTCATGGTTGATTGATAGTCCCACTGATGACCAGTGTGTGACCACTCAGCCTGTCCAATTAGCACTTCTTGTGACATAGTCTGTGGGTAAAATCACTCCCGGGTCCTCAACTGAAGCCATCCAACCATGCTCATGCCTGGGATCATATGGTTCTTGCAGTTGCCTGAAGACTGGTGGTGGTGGTGGTGGTGGTGGCATGTCTGTTTGTATCCTCGTGACAGGAGGTTCTGTGGAGGAGTCAAATGATGAGAGGGATTAGTACAGTCAGATATATGTCCAAGTGGGCATACAATGTACATTGATACATGCTAGGGCCTATACTGATTCTCATGTCAAATTCTATAACATGCATGTGCACATTGTGATTTGTTCTATGAGGGATTTGAATATGCGCAGTATACAGGTATGTGTTTCATACAATAGTTATGTGTACATGTCAATGATGGAAAAAATGTGTTCTTTAAGTGACACTATGGTCACACAATTTACTTTTGCCTGATGTAGGCACAGAACCTGCTTTATTGAGCTAAAAGAATTGTGATGGCTATAGTGTCCATTTACTGATAACTCTATATGTGGCTTGTGGCCTGTGTTACTCTGAGACATGTTAGTATTGCACTATTCAACCTCATATCATGAATTGCATTGTGTTAAGTAGCAGTAATGTCAAGTATAATTTTAGATGTTTTTGTTAGTATGCCAAATACCATGCTCCTCATTGTGTACATGAATGTGTGATATTAAAGGATGTTTTATATCAAATACATATAATACTGGTGTGTGGGATGTTATTCACCAGCATGATGTGCTGTCATTGCAGCCCCTGAGTCACGAGCCCCTGGAAGTCCACGGACTACTGTGATACTCAGGGACCTGCATATCATCTTCTGCCAGGTGTTATACTCTATATCCAGGGATGGACCACTGCCTGTTCCCTTCTGGTGCATAGCTTCCTTCCCCATCTTTTCTTTGACCCACCTCTTGCAGTCTTCCAGCATTTTTTAAGGCCTTAACAGTCCTCCTCTGCTGGGCCACACTGTTGACGGCATCCTCTACCGGCAACCATGCCATTTTTCGCTTTTTGGCAATGCCTTTGCCCTTCTCCTGCCCGAAGAGGGCACTGTAATTGTCCATGATGGCCTGGACAAGGGCAACAATTTCATCAAATGAGAAGTTGGGACATCTCAGCCTCTCATCCTCCATGGACACTTTGCTTCTTCCCTGTGATGTCCCTGGTGTGGGTTCCTCCCTATCCTCTCCCCCCCCCCTTCTGTCCCCATGTGCACCCTCTGTCCCTCTCCTAGATGTGCCTGCTCTCTGGGGCTCTTGGGCATCTCCCCTCCCATCATCCCTCTGGCTCTCCCTCTCCCCACTCCACTTACTCTCTGATGGGGGGCCCACTGCTCCTCCTATCCTCTCCTATACTGCTCTCCCTGCCACTCCTCTCCCCTCCTCCCTACCTCTCACTGTCATCCTCACACTAAATCACACTACACACACTACACACACTCACACTCACTCCCAATTCAATCACAACCAAACACTCAGCCTATCACACTGTAAAATTCAAATAAAATGTTTGAGGTGTTAGAAAAAAAAGTGTGATGTATTTGTATATGTATGTATGCAAAATGTGTGCAATATGTAAAAATATGTGTAAGTGTACAAGCTTAATCAAACTACAATGTGACCTAACTCCTCTGTTTGCGCCTCTCTCTCTACTCTGACTAATCCTCCACTCCAGTGTAGTGTGCAGTAGCTCAACGAACAATCCAAACACACTGAAGAAAATGGCGGCTGCTCATGGGTTTATATATGAATTTTGAATAGCGTAATTACGTGTCGCATTTTTATTTGAAATCGTGGTTCATTTTTATGACTGTTAGCCTAATTTGCATAAAATTACTCTTTATTGACACTTTCCGTGGCCAAAATACTGGGGTAAGTTACTTACGACGACTTAAATGTGTATTTGCGCACATTTCAGAAGATCGACAGTTTGTCCTACTTACGCCAGTTTAGCATCTAACGGTGCAGTATATGTAATACCCCGATGTGCAAGGTGAAATTACGGGCGGCGCAGGTTTCCACGCTTGCGCCGAAGCCTGCGTCGTATATTTAATCACGCCCCTAGATCTCTGAAGAAAGTGCAAGTCTATAACACAAGTGTTCCAATTTTTAAAACAATTTAACTTTTTTTTTTAATCATTTATTTATAATATCCAGATACATGATTTATCTTGGGGCAATCCCATAGATAGTGAAGTCATTTGGCTGACTTATTCTGACATTTAATGCACTTATCGCTGATATCTACTCTCCATCTATGAAGAATGGAGGGTGTAAGATAAGTTTGATGTTATATATTTAATGTTCCTCCCTCTGCTCGTGAAGCTCTCTTAGCACTTATTATGCTGTTTTTAATAGTTTCTTCTTCCACTAATCACAGACCCTTCCGACGCCAATTAAGAAGCAGATTCTTAATAATTCATTTGCTTTCTATCTCTAGGAGACAATTCTACCATTGATTTATAGAATAGTTCCCTGCTCTGCATAGTCTCAGGCATGATTCTGTTTGGTCCCAATTCTAATCTCTTTTATAATCTTTCCTTATTTTAGTTAACCAGTGTCTAAATTGTAAGTATGCGAAGAAGTCTTTCTGGTTTTTTTTATACTCCTTCCTTAGTTCTTCAAATAGCTTTATTGGGGCATATTTATCAAGCTCCGTATAGAGCTTGAGGCCCCTTGTTTCAGACGAGCCTTCAGTTATCAAGCAGTTATGAAGCAGCGGTCTAAAGACCGCTGCTTCATAACTTGTCCAGTGTCCACCTGCTCTGAGGCAGCGGACAGCAATCAACCCGATTGAATTTGATCGGGTTGATTGACACTCCCTGCTAGTGGCCGATTGGCCGTGAAACTGCAGGGGGCGGCTCCCATGAGGTGTTGCACCGGCAAAGGACCTGAGGATGTGGATGGTTGTTCCTGGATCTGCTCCTCCCTCTCACCAACACTTGCACTGGCCTGCAGTGGCACCAAGGCATTTCTGGGCTCCATAGTAGTCTGGAAAGAAAAATGAGGGGAGTACCAAGGGAAGGGGACAAAGGCCCACCAACAACATCATCATCAATCCCCATTGGGCTAGGACTCCTACGCTCTATGCCACATTCAGACCTCACATTGCCAGTCACACTACCCACATGCGCATCCAAAACAGCGTATGCAAATTGAACCTGTCTGCCCAAGCCCTGTTCTGGAATAACTGGTACGCCCTGGCATAAACTGGGCGTTGGTACGGGAGCTTTCTTAGCAGAAGGCCTAGTAACCACGCCCCCGCTGAGGGCCACACCCGTGGGCGACACGCATGCACCCTGTGATGTGCTGTGAGTGCTGCGCAATGTATTACTGCGGCGCCTACTATGCCGCGATTTACTTGCGGCTTGCCTTTTGCCCGCCGCATGCTCAATTGCGGCCTTAGGCCCTACTACCTGTTGCGCTACTGGCGTGCCCCCTGCAATGATAAATGCCGACAGTGTATGCTGTCTGCATTTATCGATGGGCAGCGGACATGATACGCTACTTCGTATCATGTCCGCTTGCACGTTGTTAAATATGCCAGTCTCATTTCCTCCTATATATTCTATTGCTTGTGAAGCATATATCAAACCTAGTCTTCTCCATCTGAAAAATACTTCTGACCTTAATCCTTCTGAGAAGAGTCGGCTTCCCCTAATTTCAATATAATTAGATATATTGAATTCTAAATCAATATTTTTGCACATTAATTGCCAGGCTCTTATGACTCTTAACTTTTTACATTCCTTGGGCATTAGTTTTAAATCTAAATGTAAAAGTGCCTTTAGAGAGTATGGAATGACAATTGCTGTTTCTAATTCCTCAGAGGTAAAATAATCTCTTTCTAACAGCCATTTGCAATTTTAACTAAGCAAGCAATATTATAATTCTGTAGTAATGGGAGGGCAAACCCACCAACATTTTTCAGCTGACATAATTTATTCATAGAGTATCTGATTTTCCTTTTACCCCAGAAAAAAATGGTTAGGCTTCTATTAAAAAGTTGAATATCTTTTCTTTTAATCATCAAAGGTAATTTTTGCAGTTTATATAAAATTTTGGGGAACAATATCATTTTAACTAAATTAACTTTTCCTGACAGGGATAGTTGGAGCTTCTTCCAGATCTCTAAGGTATTTCTTAGTTTTGTGAAACTAATTTATAATTTTCTTCGTACCCATTTTCTGGGTTCTTGTTAAGCCATATACCTAGATATAAAACTGTATTATCTTCTTTGAACATGATATCTTGTAATGAATTTTTAGTTTTTCTAAGCCATATCAATTCGGATTTAGACATACTGACTTTATATCTTGAAAATGAACCAGCAAGGAGTGGTATAGTCTTATTATTCATAGGAGAAGGAGTGGTATTGCCTCACTATCAAATCAGCCAATAGGAATGAGAGCTGCTTAAATCCTATTGGCTGATTTGAACAGCCAATGGGATTTTAGCAGCCCTAATTCCTATTGGCTGATTTAATTTTTGTAGCCAATAGGAATGCAATGGTACCCCCAGTATAAACGGGGAACCTTGCATTTGAATCCTCATTGTGCGGCGGATGATCATAAGAGGACCTCCACATCGGATCGATGGACCTCCGCCTTGGACCTTCGTCTGGATCTCTGCCTCTGTGGATCGACCGCTCCGCCTCCACAGGGATGAAGAAAATGCCGGTCCCATGATGGATGAAGATGGAGCTGCTTGGGTGAAAATGGAGCCGCCGGGATGAAGATCGTTCAAACGGGACTTCAGCAACTGTGAGCACCTAAATAGGAGTTAGTGTTAGGTTTTTTTTAATTTTTTTTGGGGTGGGTTTTTTTTTTAGATCAGGGTTTGGGCATTTCTTAAAAGAGCTAAATGCCCTTTTAAGGTCACTTCCGGTTTGGCCTTTTCCGGTGACGTCACTTCCGTTGACATCACTTCCGGACATGCCATTCCGGATCAGAGGAGCAAGCGGGCAGCATCGTCATTGCCTCCGGGGTACACAGGTAAGAGAGGAGTACCTGGGGGGGGGGGGCGAAGCCCGTGGGGGGTCGCAGTGAGCCACAAGTACACAGCGCAGGTGTGGGGGCACTGTAGTGGCGTCCTCAGGGCGCAGTAGGCAGCAGCATGAGGGTTCACATGACTGGGGGTACGGTGGTATCTGCTAATGCGCAAAAGGGGGGCAATCAGGTTATAGAGGGGCAGGCAGCAAGGGCGCCATCAGCAGTAAGTGCGTCACAGGGCGATTCTGGCATATATGAGCAGGCCGCAGGCCTGACAAGGAGCACGCCAGTAGCGCAACAGGTAGTAGGGCCTAAGGCCGCAATTGAGCATGCGGCGGGCAAAAGGCAAGCCGCAAGTAAATCGCGGCATAGTAGGCGCCGCAGTAATATATAGCGCAGCACTCACAGCACATCACAGGGTGCATGCGTGTCGCCCACGGGTGTGGCCCTCAGCGGGGGCGTGGTTACTAGGGCTTCTGCTAAGAAAACTCCCGTACCAACGCCCAGTTTATGCCAGGGCGTACCAGTTATTTTAGAACAGGGCTTGGGCAGGTTCAATTTGCAGACGCTGTTTTGGATGCGCATGTAGTGTGACTGGCAATGTGAGGTCTGAATGTGGCATAGAGCGTAGGAGTCCTAGCCCAATGGGGATTGATGATGATGTTGTTGGTGGGCCTTTGTCCCCTTCCCTTGGTACTCCCCTCATTTTTCTTTCCAGACTACTATGGAGCCCAGAAATGCCTTGGTGCCACTACAGGCCAGTGCAAGTGTTGGTGAGAGGAGGAGCAGATCCAGGAACAACCATCCACATCCTCAGGTCCTTTGCCGGTGCAGCACCTCATGGGAGCTGGTAAGCACACTGTGACTGATGAACGTAGGGGTTTTAGTTCATCCTCTGATGATTCGGGGTATGAGAGTGATAGATCCCTGGGGTTGGAAGCTAAGGGGCAGAAGAGGATGTATAGGATGGTAAAATGGCTAGTAGAAGAAAGGAAGGCTATGGGTTTACCCCTCCCCCCTGGTTCATCCCGCATGGAACCCCCTGTTCCTCTGCTGACACCTCCTGCACCAACAGATTTAGTTAGCCCGGTGGCAGCGAATAACCGTAGGGCAGCTATGCATGGGGAAACGGATACGTGGCCCGCATTTAGTCTGCATGAACATCTTAAATCCAAGATGGTTCGGCGGATTCAGGATGTAAACTACGTGCATATTATCGAGCTTTCCATGGAGGCATATCGCCAGAAAGAAATGGCGGATGACGGCACGGGCCCCAAGAAATTCAAATGGCCCGACTCATATGAGGAGTGGCGCAAGTGTTTCCGCGTATATGCGTCATGTTACATTACCAAATTCCCTGACCAAGCCTTGAACATCCTGAAATATCTGGATTCTATAGAAACTGTGTTTGAGAAGTACAGAGAAGGGGCTTGGTGGGATTACGATGCAGCCTTTCATAGGAAGATGGTTGGTAACCCTCTCCTTACTTTTGGTGATGTTGACTCGCGGTTGTGGGCGCAATTAGGTCCTAAAAAACAGGTGGCTCCTGTGCATGCTTCCGGTGGGTTGGTGGGCGCCAAAGCCTCACAGCGCTCTCGATGACGGCCCACAGGTGTGTGCTGGCGTTTCCAGGACAAGCTATGTTTTAGGGGAATGGCATGTGCCTTTCGTCATGCCTGTAGGCACTGCGGGGGCGGCCACTCGGGTTCCAAGTGTACTAGGCCCC
The DNA here is from genome assembly GCF_027579735.1 of Bombina bombina. NCBI lineage: Eukaryota > Metazoa > Chordata > Amphibia > Anura > Bombinatoridae > Bombina > Bombina bombina. The sequence goes on from NC_069501.1 coordinate 87,989,395, forward strand.
AGGACTCAAGTCGTTCCCAAGAGAGACCAGGCGCAGGTCCCAAACCTTTCGCTTCAGGAAAGGGTAGTCACCCCGCTGAGGGTAGCCGTCATTGAGAAATTGCTGCTTCTTTATCCGTTTAAAGAGGCCGCCATTCTACTTAGAGATGGGCTCCGATGTGGATTTATTATTCCCGTCGGATTGCATGTGGTGGGTTCCTCAACTCATAGGAACCTAAAATCTGCATATCAGTTCCCCGAGGTGTTACGGGATAAACTTAATAAGGAAATAGCGTTGGGTTGCATGGCGGGCCCCTCTGGGGAGATTGCGATTCCGGGGTTGGTTGTTTCCCTTTTGGGGGTCATCCCAAAGAAGGAGCCTGGTAAGTTTCGGCTCATTCAGCACCTGTCTTTTCCGAAAGGTCATTCAGTTAACGATGCTATCCCTCCGAAGCTTAGCTCAGTTTTCTACCAGTCTTTCGATGAAGCACTAGGGCTGTTTCGCAGGGCGGGGGCTGGAGCTTGTATGGCGAAACTAGATGTGGAATCCGTGTTTCGGCTCCTACCAATTCACCCCTCCTCCTTTAGGCTCATGGGGTGTTGTTTTGAAGGCAAGTATTACGTGGACAAATGCTTGCCCATGGGGTGCTCCATTTCCTGTGCATACTTCGAGGCTTTCAGTAGTTTCTTGCACTGGGCCATTGTGGCAGTTGCCGGATTTGATGGCCTGGCACACTATTTGGATGATTTTTTGCTCGTCGGTCATGCGGGTTCTTCTGAGTGCGCTTTCTTGATGAAAGTCACTAGGCTGCTGATGGGCAGGATGGGAGTTCCTCTGGCAGAGGACAAGACCCAGGGCCCTTGTACGTGCCTTACGTTTCTGGGCATTGAAATTGATTCTGCAGCAGGGCAATGTCGTTTGCCGCAGGATAAAGTAGATCGTATGCTGGAAGCAGTACGCGCCATGAGAACGGAGCATTATCATTCCGTGAAGGATCTTTAAACTCTGTTGGGTTTGCTTAATTTTGCGGGTAGGATTATTCCTATGGTAAGGACATTCCTCCGCCGGCTGGAGTGGCAGTTATGCGGCGAGAGGTCGCATACGCAATGGTTCCGGGTATCTCACGAAATGTTGGACGACCTTAGGGTTTGGGAAATGTTTCTAACCCACTTTAATGGGATTTGCCTGTGGCGGAAGGTTGTTCCTTCCAACACAGTGATTCAGTTGTTTACGGATGCTGCCGGGTCTCACGGGTACGGGGCTTTCTTGTCCGGGTAATGGAGTGCTGGCCCGTGGCCTCGCGCGTGGGTGGACAAAGGGCTGGTTCAGCACCTATGCCTTTTGGAACTGTTTCCCATCATGGTTGCCCTTGAAATTTGGGGTAACCAGCTTCGGGACCGTGAGGTGATTTTCTGGACTGATAACATGAGTGTTGTTTTTGCTATTATCATGCTCTCGTCTGGTTCCCCTCCGATGGTGCGATATTTGAGGCTCTTGGTGCTGAGGTGTCTGCACCTGAATATTGTGCTCCGTGCTAGACATGTCCCTGGCGTTCAGAATAGGATTGCGGATGCGCTTTCCCGTTTTCAATGGGAAGCCTTCTATGCGTTGGTTCCTCATGCGGACGAGTCGTCGATTCTTGTTTTCATTCCCAGAACCAAAACCGACCAAGAGGGTAAAGGAGCATGGTTGTCTTTGCCGGCCCATGAGGGGTCCCAGTTGCCCAGTCAGACTTATCAAAGCCTACATGGACGTGCGTCCGGAGGGCTCCTGACAGTTCCGGGTTCACGGGGATGGATCCCCATTGACGAGGTTCCAGTTTTGGAGAGTATTGGGCTGGGCAGCATCTCGAGTCGGTCTTGACCCAAGGGTCATTGCTCCTCATTCATTCAGAGTGCGAGTGGCTACTACTGCTGCGGGTTTAGGTTGGTCTGCTGACCATATTAGAGCTCTGGGGAGATGGAGGTCTAAAAGGTATTTATTATACGTTTATACGGTATAAATAAAAGGTATTTATTATACGTGTTTGAGTGATGTTTTATTGTTGCAGTGTTCCATGGTTAACTTTTTATTTCTTCTTAGGGCCGAGGAGTGGTCCACTGAGGGTTTGGATTACAGGTCACTCATACATCCACTGGGCGGAGCTGCGGGCGATGCAAGACCTGATGGGCGTCAGTTGGGTTTTCCCTCATCCCGTGTCACCGTTAGATGGTTGGGGTGTAGGGTCTTACGTGGCAGGCTCTGCCTGAGTTACTGCAAGGGGCATTGCGTAGGTGGGAGAAACCCCATGTATTAATCATTCACGCCGGAGGGAATGATATGGGGCTCCTGCCATGCAAGAAGCTCAGTGCAGTTATTCAGTCGGATCTGAACACGTTTCAGGCTTGGGTCCCTCAAGTAAGAATAGGGTGGTCCAATATTATCCCCAGTATCGAGTGGCAACACATGCAATCCCACCGCGCAGCTTTCCAGGTCCGTAAGAAGATTAACAGCGAGGTTAGGATCTTCTTAGGCCAGTCAGGAGGTTTTGTTGTAGAGCATGGGAACATTACAATGGCTGAGAAGAGCCTCTACAGAAGGGACGGGGTGCACCTCTCTTAGAGGAGCATTGACCTGTTCCTCTGTAATTTGAGGCGTGCTATATTACTACATCTATAGGTGTGGCGGCAAGAGCTGTGCCTGTTGGGCTGTCTCTTGTGGCGGTTGGTCCGCGCCCCGGTTTACCATCAGAGGTAGAGTGACGGCTGCCCAGGGGAGGGTGATCTCTGCAGGCGCGCGCCTGGGGTCCCTCCCCATTCTAAAGATGCCGAGAACTCCCTAAGCTTCTGTGTGCAGCTGAGCTCCGCTTGTGTGGGCATTCACAGGCTTCCTCCTAGCTAGATTGCCGCCACATGTTTTAGCTGGCCCCGTTGAGTCCTGCCGGTTCTCATGTTCTATAATAAATGGGACCCACAGGTCTTTACCCACACACTTGTGTCTGTGTTATTTATTCAAAGTTATAAATAAAGTTATTAAGGTTATTATGTTTATGTACATAGTTATGGTTGAGTCAGTTTTATGGCTCTTATTATATTTTATTACAGCAAGCCAGGAGGATAGGGCATTTAATTAATTAAGACAGTGGAGCGCAGCATAGCCCAGAATGAACATAATAATTAAGGCCCTTAGGAGTGTGCTGCTGTGAAGTGGCAACAATGTTGCAGTAGTGAGGGTGGGGTTTAGCTTACCCTTTAAGTAGTCAGCTTACAGGCCCCAAACCCTCTTTCCAGCTTGTCTTCACAGCTTCCCTCCCTCCCTTCAGTTTGATACTGCGATAATCTTTAGGCAGGGCATCACTATGGTGTTTTCAGCAGGGTGTCCGAGGCAGGATGAGGGCTATGTGGCTTGTTTCCTTAAGTCCAAGGATGGTAGTTTTTTGACTCCCCAGGTAGTGGCATGGTTTCGCACCTCATCACATCTGGTCCTACTGGTCTGGAGATCTTTGACTTACACCATGGTTAGGTGGTTGGTCAGTGCCCCGGTTTGCCATCAGAGGTAGAGTGAAGGCTGCCCAGGGGAGGGTGATCTCTGCAGGCGCGCCTGGGGTCCATCCCCATTCTAAAGATGCCGAGAACTCCCTAAGCTTCTGCGTGCAGCTGAGCTCCGCTTGTGTGGGCATTCACAGGCGCGGCCCTTCTTCCTAGCAGGGGGTTGCTTACTCCTAGCTAGATTGCCGCCACATGTTTTAGCTGGCCCCGTTGAGTCCAGAAGGTTCTCATGTTCTATAATAAATGTGACCCACGGGTCTTTACCCACACACTTGTGTCTGTGTTATTTATTCAAAGTTATAAATAAAGTTATTAAGGTTATTATGTTTATGTATATAGTTATGGTTGAGTCAGTTTTATGGCTCTTATTATATTTTATTACAGCAAGCCAGGAGGATAGGGCATTTAATTAATTAAGCATGCACGAGCATGTCAAAGCAGTGCTTGTATTTTGTGAGGTATGGAGCTCAACGCAGCCATATCGCATGCACAAGGCGGCTTTTTCAAAACTCGTAATGGCAGTGCTATGGAGGGTGAAATAACACAACTTTTGTTGCGTTCGTTATCTACCCTCTATAGCGCAAAACTTGTAATCTAGGTGTATGTGAGAAGTTATTAGCTGTGTAATTACTTGTTATGTGATATGTTATTAGCTGTGTAATTACTTGCTATGTGATATGTTATTAGCTGTGTAATTACTTGCTATGTGATATGTTATTAGCTGTGTAATTACTTGTTATGTGATATGTTATTAGCTGTGTAATTACTTGTTATGTGAGATGTTATTAGCTGTGTAATTACTTGTTATGTGATATGTTATTAGCTGTGTAATTACTTGCTATGTGAGATGTTATTAGCTGTGTGATTACTTGTTATGTGATATGTTATTAGCTGTGTAATTACTTGCTATGTGAGATGTTATTAGCTGTGTGATTACTTGTTATGTGATATGTTATTAGCTGTGTAATTACTTGTTATGTGATATGTTATTAGCTGTGTAATTACTTGTTATGTGATATGTTATTAGCTGTGTAATTACTTGTTATGTGATATGTTATTAGCTGTGTAATTACTTGCTATGTGAGATGTTATTAGCTGTGTGATTACTTGTTATGTGATATGTTATTAGCTGTGTAATTACTTGCTATGTGAGATGTTATTAGCTGTGTAATTACTTGCTATGTGATATGTTATTAGCTGTGTAATTACTTGTTATGTGATATGTTATTAGCTGTGTAATTACTTGTTATGTGATATGTTATTAGCTGTGTAATTACTTGCTATGTGATATGTTATTAGCTGTGTAATTACTTGTTATGTGATATGTTATTAGCTGTGTGATTACTTGTTATGTGAGATGTTATTAGCTGTGTGATTACTTGTTATGTGATATGTTATTAGCTGTGTAATTACTTGCTATGTGATATGTTATTAGCTGTGTAATTACTTGCTATGTGATATGTTATTAGCTGTGTAATTACTTGTTATGTGATATGTTACTAGCTGTGTAATTACTTGTTATGTGATATGTTATTAGCTGTGTAATTACTTGTTATGTGATATGTTACTAGCTGTGTAATTACTTGCTATGTGATATGTTATTAGCTGTGTAATTACTTGTTATGTGATATGTTATTAGCTGTGTAATTACTTGTTATGTGATATGTTACTAGCTGTGTAATTACTTGCTATGTGATATGTTATTAGCTGTGTAATTACTTGCTATGTGATATGTTATTAGCTGTGTAATTACTTGTTATGTGATATGTTATTAGCTGTGTAATTACTTGTTATGTGATATGTTATTAGCTGTGTAATTACTTGCTATGTGATATGTTACTAGCTGTGTAATTACTTGTTATGTGAGATGTTATTAGCTGTGTAATTACTTGTTATGTGATATGTTACTAGCTGTGTAATTACTTGTTATGTGAGATGTTATTAGCTGTGTAATTACTTGTTATGTGATATGTTACTAGCTGTGTAATTACTTGTTATGTGAGATGTTATTAGCTGTGTAATTACTTGTTATGTGATATGTTACTAGCTGTGTAATTACTTGTTATGTGAGATGTTATTAGCTGTGTAATTACTTGTTATGTGATATGTTACTAGCTGTGTAATTACTTGTTATGTGATATGTTATTAGCTGTGTAATTACTTGCTATGTGATATGTTATTAGCTGTGTGATTACTTGTTATGTGAGATGTTATTAGCTGTGTGATTACTTGTTATGTGAGATGTTATTAGCTGTGTGATTACTTGTTATGTGAGATGTTATTAGCTGTGTGATTACTTGTTATGTGAGATGTTATTAGCTGTGTGATTACTTGTTATGTGATATGTTATTAGCTGTGTAATTACTTGTTATGTGATATGTTATTATGTGTGTAATTACTTGTTATGTGATATGTTATTAGCTGTGTGATTACTTGTTATGTGATATGTCATTAGTTGTGTAATTACTTGCTATGTGATATGTTATTAGCTGTGTAATTACTTGTTATGTGATATGTTATTAGCTGTGTAATTACTTGTTATGTGAGATGTTATTAGCTGTGTAATTACTTGTTATGTGATATGTTATTAGCTGTGTAATTACTTGCTATGTGATATGTTATTAGCTGTGTAATTACTTGTTATGTGATATGTTATTAGCTGTGTAATTACTTGCTATGTGATATGTTATTAGCTGTGTAATTACTTGCTATGTGAGATGTTATTAGCTGTGTAATTACTTGTTATGTGATATGTTATTAGCTGTGTAATTACTTGTTATGTGAGATGTTATTAGCTGTGTAATTACTTGTTATGTGATATGTTATTAGCTGTGTAATTACTTGTTATGTGATATGTTATTAGCTGTGTAATTACTTGTTATGTGAGATGTTATTAGCTGTGTAATTACTTGTTATGTGATATGTTATTAGCTGTGTGATTACTTGTTATGTGATATGTTATTAGCTGTGTAATTACTTGTTATGTGATATGTTATTAGCTGTGTGATTACTTGTTATGTGATATGTTATTAGCTGTGTAATTACTTGTTATGTGATATGTTATTAGCTGTGTAATTACTTGTTATGTGATATGTTATTAGCTGTGTAATTACTTGTTATGTGATATGTCATTAGTTGTGTAATTACTTGTTATGTGATATGTTATTAGCTGTGTAATTACTTGTTATGTGATATGTTATTAGCTGTGTAATTACTTGTTATGTGAGACGTTATTAGCTGTGTAATTACTTGCTATGTGAGATGTTATTAGCTGTGTAATTACTTGTTATGTGATATGTTATTAGCTGTGTAATTACTTGCTATGTGATATGTTATTAGCTGTGTAATTACTTGTTATGTGAGAAGTTATTAGCTGTGTAATTACTTGCTATGTGAGATGTTATTAGCTGTGTAATTACTTGTTATGTGATATGTTATTAGCTGTGTAATTACTTGCTATGTGAGATGTTATTAGCTGTGTAATTACTTGTTATGTGATATGTTATTAGCTGTGTAATTACTTGCTATGTGATATGTTATTAGCTGTGTAATTACTTGTTATGTGATATGTTATTAGCTGTGTAATTACTTGTTATGTGATATGTTATTAGCTGTGTAATTACTTGTTATGTGATATGTTATTAGCTGTGTAATTACTTGTTATGTGATATGTTATTAGCTGTGTAATTACTTGTTATGTGATATGTTATTAGCTGTGTAATTACTTGCTATGTGAGATGTTATTAGCTGTGTAATTACTTGTTATGTGATATGGTATTAGCTGTGTAATTACTTGCTATGTGAGATGTTATTAGCTGTGTAATTACTTGTTATGTGATATGGTATTAGCTGTGTAATTACTTGCTATGTGAGATGTTATTAGCTATGTAATTACTTGTTATGTGATATGGTATTAGCTGTGTAATTACTTGCTATGTGAGATGTTATTAGCTGTGTAATTACTTGTTATGTGAGATGTTATTAGCTGTGTAATTACTTGTTATGTGATATGGTATTAGCTGTGTAATTACTTGTTATGTGAGATGTTATTAGCTGTGTAATTACTTGTTATGTGATATGTTATTAGCTGTGTAATTACTTGTTATGTGATATGTTATTAGCTGTGTAATTACTTGCTATGTGATATGTTATTAGCTGTGTAATTACTTGCTATGTGAGATGTTATTAGCTGTGTAATTACTTGTTATGTGATATGTTATTAGCTGTGTAATTACTTGTTATGTGATATGTTATTAGCTGTGTAATTACTTGCTATGTGATATGTTATTAGCTGTGTAATTACTTGTTATGTGATATGTTATTAGCTGTGTAATTACTTGTTATGTGATATGTTATTAGCTGTGTAATTACTTGCTATGTGATATGTTATTAGCTGTGTAATTACTTGTTATGTGATATGTTATTAGCTGTGTAATTACTTGTTATGCGAGATGTTATTAGCTGTGTGATTACTTGTTATGTGATATGTTATTAGCTGTGTAATTACTTGTTATGTGAGATGTTATTAGCTGTGTGATTACTTGTTATGTGATATGTTATTAGCTGTGTAATTACTTGTTATGCGATATGTCATTAGCTGTGTAATTACTTGCTATGTGATATGTTATTAGCTGTGTAATTACTTGTTATGTGAGATGTTATTAGCTGTGTAATTACTTGTTATGTGATATGTTATTAGCTGTGTAATTACTTGCTATGCGATATGTCATTAGCTGTGTAATTACTTGCTATGTGATATGTTATTAGCTGTGTAATTACTTGTTATGTGATATGTCATTAGTTGTGTAATTACTTGTTATGTGATATGTTATTAGCTGTGTAATTACTTGTTATGCGAGATGTTATTAGCTGTGTGATTACTTGTTATGTGATATGTTATTAGCTGTGTAATTACTTGTTATGTGAGATGTTATTAGCTGTGTGATTACTTGTTATGTGATATGTTATTAGCTGTGTAATTACTTGTTATGTGAGAAGTTATTAGCTGTGTAATTACTTGTTATGTGATATGTTATTAGCTGTGTGATTACTTGTTATGTGATATGTTATTAGCTGTGTAATTACTTGTTATGTGATATGTTATTAGCTGTGTAATTACTTGTTATGTGATATGTTATTAGCTGTGTAATTACTTGTTATGTGATATGTTATTAGCTGTGCAATTACTTGTTATGTGATATGTTATTAGCTGTGTAATTACTTGTTATGTGATATGTTATTAGCTGTGTAATTACTTGTTATGTGATATGTTATTAGCTGTGTAATTACTTGTTATGTGATATGTTATTAGCTGTGTAATTACTTGCTATGTGATATGTTATTAGCTGTGTAATTACTTGTTATGTGATATGTTATTAGCTGTGTAATTACTTGTTATGTGATATGTTATTAGCTGTGTAATTACTTGTTATGTGATATGTTATTAGCTGTGTAATTACTTGTTATGTGATATGTTATTAGCTGTGTAATTACTTGTTATGTGATATGTTATTAGCTGTGTAATTACTTGTTATGTGAGATGTTATTAGCTGTGTAATTACTTGTTATGTGATATGTTATTAGCTGTGTAATTACTTGCTATGTGATATGTTATTAGCTGTGTAATTACTTGTTATGTGATATGTTATTAGCTGTGTAATTACTTGCTATGTGATATGTTATTAGCTGTGTAATTACTTGTTATGTGATATGTTATTAGCTGTGTAATTACTTGTTATGTGATATGTTATTAGCTGTGTAATTACTTGTTATGTGATATGGTATTAGCTGTGTAATTACTTGTTATGTGGTATGTTATCAGCTGTGTAATTACTTGTTATGTGATATGTTAGTAGCTGTGTAATTACTTGTTATGTGAGATGTTATTAGCTGTGTAATTACTTGTTATGTGAGATGTTATTAGCTGTGTAATTACTTGCTATGTGAGATGTTATTAGCTGTGTAATTACTTGTTATGTGATATGTTATTAGCTGTGTAATTACTTGTTATGTGATATGTTACTAGCTGTGTAATTACTTGTTATGTGAGATGTTATTAGCTGTGTAATTACTTGTTATGTGATATGTTAGTAGCTGTGTAATTACTTGTTATGTAATATGTAATTAGCTGTGTAATTACTTGTTATGTGATATGTTATTAGCTGTGTAATTACTTGTTATGTGATATGGTATTAGCTGTGTAATTACTTGTTATGTGAGATGTTATTAGCTGTGTAATTACTTGTTATGTGATATGGTATTAGCTGTGTAATTACTTGTTATGTGATATGTTATTAGCTGTGTAATTACTTGCTATGTGAGATGTTATTAGCTGTGTAATTACTTGCTATGTGAGATGTTATTAGCTGTGTAATTACTTGCTATGTGATATGTTATTAGCTGTGTAATTACTTGCTATGTGATATGTTATTAGCTGTGTAATTACTTGCTATGTGAGATGTTATTAGCTGTGTAATTACTTGCTATGTGATATGTTATTAGCTGTGTAATTACTTGCTATGTGATATGTTATTAGCTGTGTAATTACTTGCTATGTGATATGTTATTAGCTGTGTAATTACTTGCTATGTGAGATGTTATTAGCTGTGTAATTACTTGCTATGTGATATGTTATTAGCTGTGTAATTACTTGCTATGTGATATGTTATTAGCTGTGTAATTACTTGCTATGTGAGATGTTATTAGCTGTGTAATTACTTGTTATGTGATATGTTACTAGCTGTGTAATTACTTGTTATGTGAGATGTTATTAGCTGTGTAATTACTTGTTATGTGATATGGTATTAGCTGTGTAATTACTTGTTATGTGAGATGTTATTAGCTGTGTAATTACTTGTTATGTGATATGGTATTAGCTGTGTAATTACTTGTTATGTGATATGTTATTAGCTGTGTAATTACTTGTTATGTGATATGTTATTAGCTGTGTAATTACTTGCTATGTGATATGTTATTAGCTGTGTAATTACTTGCTATGTGATATGTTATTAGCTGTGTAATTACTTGTTATGTGATATGTTATTAGCTGTGTAATTACTTGCTATGTGATATGTTATTAGCTGTGTAATTACTTGCTATGTGATATGTTATTAGCTGTGTAATTACTTGTTATGTGATATGTTATTAGCTGTGTAATTACTTGCTATGTGAGATGTTACTAGCTGTGTAATTACTTGTTATGTGAGATGTTATTAGCTGTGTAATTACTTGTTATGTGATATGGTATTAGCTGTGTAATTACTTGTTATGTGATATGTTATTAGCTGTGTAATTACTTGTTATGTGATATGTTATTAGCTGTGTAACTACTTGCTATGTGATATGTCATTAGTTGTGTAATTACTTGTTATGTGATATGTTATTAGCTGTGTGATTACTTGTTATGTGATATGTTATTAGCTGTGTAATTACTTGTTATGTGATATGTTATTAGCTGTGTGATTACTTGTTATGTGAGATGTTATTAGCTGTGTAATTACTTGTTATGTGATATGTTATTAGCTGTGTAATTACTTGTTATGTGATATGTTATTAGCTGTGTGATTACTTGTTATGTGAGATGTTATTAGCTGTGTAACTACTTGCTATGTGATATGTTATTAGCTGTGTGATTACTTGTTATGTGAGATGTTACTAGCTGTGTAATTACTTGTTATGTGATATGTTATTAGCTGTGTAATTACTTGTTATGTGATATGTTATTAGCTGTGTGATTACTTGTTATGTGAGATGTTATTAGCTGTGTAACTACTTGCTATGTGATATGTCATTAGCTGTGTGATTACTTGTTATGTGAGATGTTATTAGCTGTGTGATTACTTGCTATGTGAGATGTTATTAGCTGTGTAATTACTTGTTATGTGATATGTTATTAGCTGTGTAATTACTTGTTATGTGAGATGTTATTAGCTGTGTGATTACTTGCTATGTGAGATGTTATTAGCTGTGTAATTACTTGTTATGTGAGATGTTATTAGCTGTGTGATTACTTGCTATGTGATATGTTACTAGCTGTGTAATTACTTGTTATGTGAGATGTTATTAGCTGTGTAATTACTTGTTATGTGATATGTTATTAGCTGTGTAATTACTTGTTATGTGATATGTTATTAGCTGTGTAATTACTTGTTATGTGATATGTTATTAGCTGTGTGATTACTTGTTATGTGAGATGTTATTAGCTGTGTAATTACTTGTTATGTGATATGTTATTAGCTGTGTAATTACTTGTTATGTGAGATGTTATTAGCTGTGTGATTACTTGCTATGTGAGATGTTATTAGCTGTGTAATTACTTGTTATGTGAGATGTTATTAGCTGTGTGATTACTTGCTATGTGAGATGTTATTAGCTGTGTAATTACTTGTTATGTGATATGTTAGTAGCTGTGTAATTACTTGTTATGTGATATGTTAGTAGCTGTGTAATTACTTGCTATGTGATATGTTATTAGCTGTGTAATTACTTGTTATGTGATATGTTATTAGCTGTGTAATTACTTGTTATGTGATATGTTATTAGCTGTGTGATTACTTGTTATGTGAGATGTTATTAGCTGTGTAATTACTTGTTATGTGAGATGTTATTAGCTGTGTAATTACTTGTTATGTGATATGTTAGTAGCTGTGTAATTACTTGTTATGTGATATGTTATTAGCTGTGTAATTACTTGTTATGCGATATGTTATTAGCTGTGTAATTACTTGCTATGTGAGATGTTATTAGCTGTGTAATTACTTGTTATGTGATATGTTATTAGCTGTGTAATTACTTGTTATGTGATATGTTATTAGCTGTGTAATTACTTGCTATGTGATATGTTATTAGCTGTGTAATTACTTGTTATGTGATATGTTATTAGCTGTGTAATTACTTGTTATGTGATATGTTATTAGCTGTGTAATTACTTGTTATGTGATATGTTATTAGCTGTGTAATTACTTGTTATGTGGTATGTTATTAGCTGTGTAATTACTTGTTATGTGATATGTTATTAGCTGTGTAATTACTTGCTATGTGAGATGTTATTAGCTGTGTAATTACTTGCTATGTGATATGTTATTAGCTGTGTAATTACTTGTTATGTGATATGTTATTAGCTGTGTAATTACTTGTTATGTGATATGTTATTAGCTGTGTAATTACTTGTTATGTGATATGGTATTAGCTGTGTAATTACTTGTTATGTGGTATGTTATTAGCTGTGTAATTACTTGCTATGTGATATGTTATTAGCTGTGTAATTACTTGCTATGTGAGATGTTATTAGCTGTGTAATTACTTGCTATGTGATATGTTATTAGCTGTGTAATTACTTGTTATGTGATATGTTATTAGCTGTGTAATTACTTGCTATGTGATATGTTATTAGCTGTGTAATTACTTGTTATGTGATATGTTATTAGCTGTGTAATTACTTGTTATGTGGTATGTTATTAGCTGTGTAATTACTTGCTATGTGATATGTTATTAGCTGTGTAATTACTTGTTATGTGATATGCTATTAGCTGTTTAATTACTTGTTATGTGAGATGTTATTAGCTGTGTAATTACTTGTTATGTGATATGTTATTAGCTGTGTAATTACTTGTTATGTGATATGTTATTAGCTGTGTAATTACTTGTTATGTGATATGTTATTAGCTGTGTACTTGTTATGTGATATGTTATTAGCTGTGTAATTACTTGTTATGTGATTTGTTATTAGCTGTGTAATTACTTGCTATGTGATATGTTATTAGCTGTGTAATTACTTGCTATGTGATATGTTATTAGCTGTGTAATTACTTGTTATGTGATATGTTACTAGCTGTGTAATTACTTGTTATGTGATATGTTATTAGCTGTGTAATTACTTGCTATGTGATATGTTATTAGCTGTGTAATTACTTATTATGTGATATGTTATTAGCTGTGTAATTACTTGCTATGTGATATGTTATTAGCTGTGTAATTACTTGTTATGTGAGATGTTATTAGCTGTGTGATTACTTGTTATGTGATATGTTATTAGCTGTGTAATTACTTGCTATGTGATATGTTATTAGCTGTGTAATTACTTGCTATGTGATATGTTATTAGCTGTGTAATTACTTGTTATGTGATATGTTACTAGCTGTGTAATTACTTGTTATGTGAGATGTTATTAGCTGTGTGATTACTTGTTATGTGATATGTTATTAGCTGTGTAATTACTTGCTATGTGATATGTTATTAGCTGTGTAATTACTTGCTATGTGATATGTTATTAGCTGTGTAATTACTTGTTATGTGATATGTTATTAGCTGTGTAATTACTTGCTATGTGAGATGTTATTAGCTGTGTAATTACTTGTTATGTGATATGTTATTAGCTGTGTAATTACTTGCTATGTGATATGTTATTAGCTGTGTAATTACTTGTTATGTGATATGTTATTAGCTGTGTAATTACTTGCTATGTGATATGTTATTAGCTGTGTAATTACTTGTTATGTGATATGTTACTAGCTGTGTAATTACTTGTTATGTGAGATGTTATTAGCTGTGTAATTACTTGCTATGTGAGATGTTATTAGCTGTGTAATTACTTGTTATGTGAGATGTTATTAGCTGTGTAATTACTTGTTATGTGATATGTTAGTAGCTGTGTAATTACTTGTTATGTGATATGTTAGTAGCTGTGTAATTACTTGTTATGTGATATGTTAGTAGCTGTGTAATTACTTGTTATGTGAGATGTTATTAGCTGTGTAATTACTTGTTATGTGATATGTTAGTAGCTGTGTAATTACTTGTTATGTGATATGTTAGTAGCTGTGTAATTACTTGTTATGTGATATGTTAGTAGCTGTGTAATTACTTGCTATGTGATATGTTATTAGCTGTGTAATTACTTGCTATGTGAGATGTTATTAGCTGTGTAATTACTTGCTATGTGAGACGTTATTAGCTGTGTAATTACTTGCTATGTGATATGTTATTAGCTGTGTAATTACTTGCTATGTGATATGTTATTAGCTGTGTAATTAGTTGCTATGTGATATGTTATTAGCTGTGTAATTACTTGCTATGTGATATGTTATTAGCTGTGTAATTAGTTGCTATGTGATATGTTATTAGCTGTGTAATTACTTGCTATGTGATATGTTATTAGCTGTGTAATTACTTGCTATGTGAGATGTTATTAGCTGTGTAATTACTTGTTATGTGATATGTTATTAGCTGTGTAATTACTTGCTATGTGAGATGTTATTAGCTGTGTAATTACTTGTTATGTGATATGTTATTAGCTGTGTAATTACTTGCTATGCGAGATGTTATTAGCTGTGTAATTACTTGTTATGTGGTATGTTATTAGCTGTGTAATAACTTGTTATGTGATATGTTATTAGCTGTGTAATTACTTGTTATGTGACATGTTATTAGCTGTGTAATTACTTGTTATGTGATATGTTATTAGCTGTGTAATTACTTGTTATGTGATATGTTATTAGCTGTATAATTACTTGTTATGTGATTTGTTATTAGCTGTGTAATTACTTGCTATGTGATATGTTATTAGCTGTGTAATTACTTGTTATGTGATATGTTATTAGCTGTGTAATTACTTGCTATGTGATATGTTATTAGCTGTGTAATTACTTGTTATGTGATATGTTATTAGCTGTGTAATTACTTGCTATGTGAGATGTTATTAGCTGTGTAATTACTTGCTATGTGAGATGTTATTAGCTGTGTAATTACTTGTTATGTGATTTGTTATTAGCTGTGTAATTACTTGCTATGTGAGATGTTATTAGCTGTGTAATTACTTGTTATGTGACATGTTACTAGCTGTGTAATGTTACTTGCTATGTGAGATGTTATTAGCTGAGACAGTGGAGGGCAGCATAGCCCAGAACGACCATAATAATTAAGGCCCTTAGGAGTGTGCTGCTGTGAAGGTTGCAACAATGTTGCATTAGTGAGGGTGGGGTTTAGCTTACCTTTAAGTAGTCAGCTCCCAAGGCCCAAACCCTCTTTTCCAGCTCGTCTTCACAGCGTCAGGATCATCTGTCAGGAGTCCTGTGGAAGAAGATGTCGGAATTAGATGAGCTGATGATCGATGAGTTTGACTCTGGAGAAGATGTGGTGCAGCCTTCCCCCCCTCGCCCGGTGAGTCGTACCCCGGGGCCTAGCCTGTATCCTGAAGTTAGGGTTGTCTCTCCCTCCCCTCCTTTAATCCCCCTTTCAGTAGAGGTGGGTCCCCAAATAGCAGAGGAGGTTATGTTAGGGGAACAGGGCCCTGTTCTGGACGGGGGGGAGGCCGTATCTGCTCCGGTCGTTCTTACCGGGGAGGCGGTCTCCACGGCGGTAGCGCTGCTCCAATCCTTGGCAGCGGTGCTTTCCGGCGGGGGGGCCGGCATCCCAGGGAGGCCTCCCGGCTTCAGTTTGCGCGCCGGCGTCCACGCGGTCCTCCATGGCCTCTTCAGAGCCCGTCTCTTCCGGTTTGGCCGTTTCCGGTGACGTCACTTCCGGTGACGTCACGTCCGGAAACGCCATTCCGGATACAAGAGGCAAGCGGGCAGCATCGTCTTCTCCGCCGGGGTACGCAGGTAAGAGAGGGGTACCCCGGGGGGGGGGGCGACGCCCGCGGGGGGTGCGCAGCGAGGCTCAATTACTCAGCGCCCGCGAAGGGACACTGATTTGGCGGCCATTGAAAGGGGTAGAAGGTTGCATGAGGGATCTCATGAGCAGGCCGCAAGCCTGACCGGGGGTATGTTAGCACTTGACGGTGCTCCGATCGGGGCAACTAGTGTGTCTGAGGGGCAAGTGGTTTCTGAGGGGCAAGGAACAAGGGCACGTTCGCCCAGAAGGGCCCAGATTAGGGAAACAGGCATTAATGAGCAGGCCGCAGGCCTGACGGGGAATATGCCTACTGCGCAACAAGTCGCAGGGCCTCAGGCCGCAATCACGCAGCCTGGGGGCAAGCGTAGGCCCGCGAATACATCGCGGCCTAGCAGACGACGTAGTACTGCGTCACGCAGCAAACGTAACACCCGACAGGGTGCGCGGGCGGCGCCCGCGGGTGTGGCCCTCAGCGGGGCTCCGCCAGGTGTTGTCACTAGGGCTTCAGCAAAGAAAGGCCCAGTTATCACGCCCAGTCTTTGTCAGGGCACGCAGGCTGCGAATGAACAGAATAGACAAGTACAGTTTGCTAATGCAGTGATGAATGTGCGTATGGCTGATATGGTGGATGATGGTATTGAAGAGTGTGGCAGTGATCACAGGAGCCCCAGTCCCCTAGGGTCCCGGGGTAATGTGGTTGGTGGGCCTTCGTCCCCTTCCCTGGGTACTCCTCTTTCACATTTGTCTCCACAGATCATTATGGAACCCAGAACTGCATTACAGCCACTCCAGTCCACCCCCAGTGCCGTGGAAAGGGAGCCACAGTCTCAGGAACAGCCATCCACCTCTTCTGGTCCTGTCCCGGTGCAACGCCTCTTGGGAGCTGGTAAGCGCGCTATTACTTTTGAACGTAGTGTTTTAAGTTCATCCTCGGATGATTCAGGTTCAGAGAGTGATAGATCCCTGGGGTTGGAAGCGAAAGGGCAAAAAAGAATGTATAGGATGGTGAAATGGTTAGTGGAAGAAAGGAAGGCTATGGGTCTTCCCCTCCCCCCTGGTTCATCCCGCATGGAGCCCACTGTTCCTATGTTGACACCTCCTGCGTCAACAGACTTAGTTAGCCCACTTATGGGGAACAGGCGCAGGGCAGCTATACATGGGGACACTGACACATGGCCTGCGTTTAGCCTTCATGAGCATCTCAAATCTAAGATGGTGCGGCGCATTCAGGGTGGGAGGTACGTGCACATGTTTGAGCTTTCTGCGGAAGCTTATCGCCAGAAAGAAATGGCGGATGATGGAACGGGCCCGAAAAAATTTAAACGCCCTGATTCCTATGAGGAATGGCGCAAGTGCTTTAGGGTTTATGCGTCCTGTTATATCTCTAAATTTCCCGATCAAGCCTTAAACATCCTGAAATATCAGGATTCCATTGAAACAGTGTACGAGAAGTACAGGGATGGAGCTTGGCGGGATTACGACGCTGCTTTCCGTAGGAAGATGGTTGGGAACCCTCTTCTTACTTTCGGTGACGTTGATTCGCGTCTGTGGGCGCAATTGGGTCCTGAAAAACAGGCGGCGCCTGCTGCAGTAGTCGGAGCATCAGGGGGCTTTAAGGCCTCGCAGCGCTCTCGACGGCGGGCCACAGGGGTGTGCTGGCGCTTCCAGGACAAATCATGTACCAGGGGAGCGGCATGCGCATTTCGGCACGCGTGCAGAACCTGTGGTGGCGGCCACTCGGGGTCCGAGTGTACCAGAACCCAGGACGCGGGTCGTCCCCAAGAGAGACCAGCAGCTGGCTCAAAACCTTTCACTGTTGGAAAGGGCGGCCACACCTCTGAAGGTGGCCGTAATTGAGAAGTGGCTGCTGCTATACCCATTCGAGGAGGCCGCCTTGCTGCTTAGAGGCGGTCTGCGGTCGGGATTTGTTATCCCAGTCGGATCGCACGTGGAGGGTTCCTTGTCACGCAGGAACCTGAAATCCGCGTATCAGTTTCCCGGGGTTTTGCGGGATAAACTGAACAAAGAGATTGGGTTGGGTCGTATGGCAGGCCCATTTGAAGATATTCCCCTGCCAGGGCTGGTGGTATCACCCTTGGGGGTGGTTCCAAAAAAGGAGCCGGGTAAATTTCGGCTCATCCAACATCTGTCCTTCCCGAAGGGTCGTTCGGTGAATGACGCCATCCCCCCTGAACTGAGCTCAGTTTCTTACCAATCATTTGATGAGGCATTGGGGCTAGTTCGCAGGGCAGGGGCCGGGGCTCTGATGGCTAAACTGGATATAGAGTCCGCCTTTCGGCTCCTGCCCATTCACCCCTCCTCTTTTAGGCTTATGGGGTGCTATTTTGAGGGGCAGTACTATGTGGACAAATGCTTGCCCATGGGGTGCTCAATTTCGTGTGCCTACTTCGAGGCTTTCAGCTGCTTCTTGCACTGGGCCATTGCGGAGGTGGCCGGATTCGACGGCCTGGCACACTATTTGGATGATTTTCTGCTGGTTGGGCGGGCAGGATCGTCTGAGTGTGCTTTCCTGATGAAAGTCACTAGGTTTCTAATGGATAGAATGGGAGTTCCTCTGGCGGAAGACAAGTCCCAGGGTCCTTGCACGTGCCTTATTTTTTTTGGGCATTGAAGTTGATTCGGTGGCAGAGCAGTGCCGTCTGCCACATGAAAAAGTTCAGCGCATGTTGGAGTCAGTACGCGCTATGAGAGCAGAGCTGTATAGCTCCGTGAAGGATCTTCAAATCCTATTGGGTTTGCTGAACTTTGCCGGCAGGATCATTCCCATGGGAAGAATATTCCTTCGCAGGCTCGAGAGGCAGCTGTGCGGAAAAAGATCGCAGACCCGGAGGTTCCGGGTGTCTGCTGATATGGTGGAAGATCTTAAGGTCTGGGAAGATTTTCTTCTCCACTTTAACGGGATCTGTCTGTGGCGGGAGGTTGTTCCTTCTAACGCAGCGATCCAGTTGTTCACTGATGCGGCTGGGTCCCACGGGTACGGGGCTTTCTTGGCCGGGCAATGGAGCGCGGGCCCATGGCCCGCCGCGTGGATAGAGAGAGGCTTGGTCAGGAACCTATGCCTTCTCGAACTGTTTCCCATACTGGTTGCTCTTGACATTTGGGGCAATCAGCTTCGCGACCGTGAGGTGGTTTTCTGGACAGATAACATGAGCGTTGTTTATGCTGTTAACAGGTTATCATCTAGTTCCCCTCCGGTTGTGCGGTATTTGAGACTGTTGGTGCTGAGGTGTCTGCACCTGAATATTGTGTTCCGTGCTAAGCATGTCCCGGGCGTCCAGAATAGAATTGCTGATGCGCTCTCCCGTTTTCAATGGGAAGCATTTTATGCTTTGGTGCCCGATGCGGACACTAACGGATTGTCCTGTCCCACTTACTTATGGCAGGTGGCGCTGGATGGGGCCCCTTGATTGCGATGGTGCGGGCTTCCCTCGCTCCGTCTACCTGGGCTACGTATGTGAAATACTGGACGGAGTGGATCGCCTTTTGTGACTTCAGGTGTCGTCCCTCCTGTGACGGGGACCAGTGGGGCTTGCTTGACTGGATTACCGAACTTAAAGGTAATGGTGTTTCGAAGACTGCGATGGGTTCACGCCTGGCGGCAGTGTCCTTTTTCTGCAAGTTGTATGGGCTTGTTGACGCCTCGAAGACCTTCCTGGTTAGGCAGGTACTTCGGGGCTGGGGGCGTATGGCCCCCAGGGTCAGGGATTTCAGGGAACCAGTTACCATGGAGCGTCTGGTAACGTTGTGCCAAGTTTTGCCGGCGGTCTGTTCATCCGCCTATGAAACTGCCCTATTCTCAGCCGCCTTTGGGTTGGCTTTTCACGGGGCTCTTAGGGTAGGGGAAATTGTCCCGCCCTCTAAGAATAAGACGGGCGGCCTTTTGCTGCCTCATGTTAGAGACGACGGGTCGTCTATCTTGGTCTTTCTTCCCAGATCCAAAACTGACCAAGAAGGGAGAGGTGCCTGGTTGGCTTTGCCATCCCATGTTGAAGCTGTTTGCTGCCCGGTCAGACTGGTTAAAGCCTATATGGACGTGCGTCCTGAGGGTTTCTCGCAATTTCTAGTTCACGAGGACGGTTCCCCGTTGACTAGATTCCAGTTTAGGAAGGTGTTGGCCTGGGCAGCATCAAAGGCAGGTCTTGATCCCAGGGTGATTGCTCCCCATTCCTTTAGGGTGGGCGCAGCCACCACTGCCGCTAGTTTAGGATGGTCGGCTGACCATATTAGAGCTCTGGGGAGATGGAGGTCGCAAAGGTATCTTTTATACGTTAGGCCTTTGACTGTTTAGAAATGATTATGTTTTGCAGATGCAAGGGATAACCTCTGTTTCTTTTCTTAGGACCAAGGAGCGGTCCACTGAGAGTATGGATTACGGGGCATTCGTACATCCACTGGGCGGAGCTTCGAGCGATCGCGAGACCTGATGGGCGTCAGCTGGGGTTCCCCTCTTCCCGAGTCACTGTTAGGTGGTTAGGGCGCAGGGGGCTTACGTGGCAGGCTCTGCCTGAGTTGCTGCAGGGGGCTTTGCGCAGGTGGGAGAAACCCCATGTACTTATCATTCACGCAGGTGGAAATGATATGGGGCTCCTACCATGCAAACAGCTCAGTGCAGTTATTCAGTCGGATCTGCGCACGATTCAGGCATGGATTCCCCAAGTCAGGATAGGGTGGTCTAACATCATCCCCAGAATAGAATGGCGCCATATGCAGTCTCATCGCGCGGCTTTTCAGGTCCGCAAAAAAATTAACAGAGAAGTGAGGATTTTCTTAGGGCAGTCAGGTGGGTTTGTTGTGGAACATGGGAACATATCAACGGCTGAGAGGTGCCTCTACAGAAGGGACGGGGTGCACCTCTCTGAGAGGGGCATTGACCTGTTCCTCTGTAATTTGAGGCGTGCTATACTTAATCATCTATAGGTGTGGCGGCAAGAGGTGAGCCTGTTGGGCTATCTCTTGTGGCGGTTGGTCCGCGCCCCGGTTTGCCATCAGAGGTAGAGTGACGGCTGCCCAGGGGAGGGTGATCTCTGCAGGCGCGCGCCTGGGGTCCCTCCCATTCTAAGATGCCGAGAACTCCCTAAGCTTCTGCGGCAGCTGAGCTCCGCTTGTGTGGGCATTCACGGGCGCGGTCCATTCTCCTAGCAGGGGGTCCCTACTCCTAGCTAGATTGCCGCCACATGTTTTAGCTGGCCCCGTTGAGTCCAGCCGGTTCTCACGTTCTACAATAAATGCGACCTTCGGGTCTTTTCCCATATATCTGTGTCTGCGTGGTTATTTAAGTATTACAGTTTTATACAAAGTTATTTAAGAGTTATAGTTGTACATAGTTAAGTTGTTGAGTCAGTTCTATGGCTCCAGTTATTATTTGTGCATAGTTATGTGTTGAGCCAGTTTTATGGCTCCAGTTATTAAGGTTTTCCAGCAAGCCAGGAGGATAGGGCATTTAATTAATTAAGACAGTGGAGGGCAGCATAGCCCAGAACGACCATAATAATTAAGGCCCTTAGGAGTGTGCTGCTGTGAAGGTTGCAACAATGTTGCATTAGTGAGGGTGGGGTTTAGCTTACCTTTAAGTAGTCAGCTCCCAAGGCCCAAACCCTCTTTTCCAGCTCGTCTTCACAGCGTCCCTCCCTCCCTCCCTGCACTTGTTCACACGGCAATCTTTAGGCTGCTACATCACCAGGGTGTTTCAGCTAGGTGTCCGAGGCTGGATGAGAGCTACGCGGCTTGTTTCCTTAAGTCCAAGGACGGTAGTTTATGACTCCCCAGGTAGTGGCATGGAGACGCGTCTAGTCACACCTGGTCCTACTGGTTCGGAGATCGTTACTTTACACCCTGGTTAGGCGGTTGGTCCGCGCCCCGGTTTGCCATCAGAGGTAGAGTGACGGCTGCCCAGGGGAGGGTGATCTCTGCAGGCGCGCGCCTGGGGTCCCTCCCATTCTAAGATGCCGAGAACTCCCTAAGCTTCTGCGGCAGCTGAGCTCCGCTTGTGTGGGCATTCACGGGCGCGGTCCATTCTCCTAGCAGGGGGTCCCTACTCCTAGCTAGATTGCCGCCACATGTTTTAGCTGGCCCCGTTGAGTCCAGCCGGTTCTCACGTTCTACAATAAATGCGACCTTCGGGTCTTTTCCCATATATCTGTGTCTGCGTGGTTATTTAAGTATTACAGTTTTATACAAAGTTATTTAAGAGTTATAGTTGTACATAGTTAAGTTGTTGAGTCAGTTCTATGGCTCCAGTTATTATTTGTGCATAGTTATGTGTTGAGCCAGTTTTATGGCTCCAGTTATTAAGGTTTTCCAGCAAGCCAGGAGGATAGGGCATTTAATTAATTATGTAATTACTTGTTATGTGACATGTTATTAGCTGTGTAATTACTTGTTATGTGATATGTTATTAGCTGTGTAATTACTTGTTATGTGAGATGTTATTAGCTGTGTAATTACTTGTTATGTGATATGTTATTAGCTGTGTAATTACTTGCTATGTGAGATGTTATTAGCTGTGTAATTACTTGTTATGTGACATGTTATTAGCTGTGTAATTACTTGCTATGTGATATGTTATTAGCTGTGTAATTACTTGTTATGTGATATGTTATTAGCTGTGTAATTACTTGTTATGTGATATGTTATTAGCTGTGTAATTACTTGTTATGTGATATGTTATTAGCTGTGTGATTACCGGTACTTGTTATGTGATATGTTATTAGCTGTGTAATTACTTGTTATGTGATATGTTATTAGCTGTGTAATTACTTGCTATGTGATATGTTATTAGCTGTGTAATTACTTGTTATGTGATATGTTATTAGCTGTGTAATTACCGGTACTTGTTATGTGATATGTTATTAGCTGTGTAATTACTTGTTATGTGATATGTTATTAGCTGTGTAATTACTTGTTATGTGATATGTTATTAGCTGTGTAATTACCGGTACTTGTTATGTGATATGTTATTAGCTGTGTAATTACTTTTTATGTGATATGTTATTAGCTGTGTAATTACTTGTTATGTGATATGTTATTAGCTGTGTAATTATCGGTACTTGTTATGTGATATGCTATTAGCTGTTTAATTACTTGTTATGTGATATGTTATTAGCTGTGTAATTACTTGTTATGTGATATGTTATTATGTGTGTATTTACTTGTTATGTGATATGTTATTAGCTGTGTAATTACTTGCTATGCGATATGTCATTAGCTGTGTAATTACTTGCTATGTGATATGTTATTAGCTGTGTAATTACTTGTTATGTGATATGTTATTAGCTGTGTAATTACTTGTTATGTGAGATGTTATTAGCTGTGTAATTAGTTGCTATGTGATATGTTATTAGCTGTGTAATTACTTGTTATGTGATATGTTATTAGCTGTGTAATTACTTGCTATTTACCAAATAACAGGAACGATCTGTCACTACCCAAGTATAGGTGTTGCCTTGTGTGCTCTTGGGTGTGACAGATCGTTCTCTCCTGTGCCTCTTATTATTACTGAACCTGCCTGCCTGACTACACTACCTGGCTTAACCCTTGAACTGCTGGATTGTTTGCTGTTGCTGAACCTGCCTGCCTGACTACTCTACCTGTCTTAACCCTTAAACTGCTGGATTGTTTGCTGTTGCTGAACCTGCCTGCCTGACTACTCTACCTTCCTTAACCCTTAAACTGCTGGATTGCTTTACTGTTGCCAAACCCTGCCTGCCTGACCATTCTAGTGGTGTGCCCTTGAAATGCTTTACTGTTGCCAAACCCTGCCTGCCTGACCATTCTAGTGGTGTGCCATTGGACTGCTTTACTGTTGCCAAACCCTGCCTGCCTGACTTTTCAAGTGGTTTATCTTTGGACTGCTCCTGTTACCGCTGGGGACTGTCCTGCCTGTGGTGAGTGCCGCTCTCCTCATCTCTTTATCTTTCTCTGCTCTGGGATATTCCCTATCATTCCAGCTCGACACCGGGATAACAAGACTACTGGTTGAGTTCGGTCTGATAGAGGAGTATCCCACGAGTATTACAATATATACTGTATGTAGAAATATTTATGAATAAATATAACATATTCTATTATGAGAAGAACATCAGAATGGATTTGCATGAGAGTAGGGTGTTTTTTTCTCTCCATTGACTTCTATAGAGGAATACGTGACCGACCGCGCATGCGATATTCTAACTTTGTTTTTTTGCACTCGTTGGGTGATTGTGTGAGCAAAAACAGTTTACTTTTAACTCATAATGCGAGCGCAACCCAACTCGTGCAAAAAGCTTACTTCTAGCGCAGTTAACGCTCGATTGGGAGCGTTAATTAGTCACAACTTTGCCACCTTTTCATTTGTGATAAAAAACAATTAGAGCTGTAGGGCGGAAATGTTTAGAGAATTATGGTGGGATTTGAGAGAAAATTTCATACACGGCCATGGAATGCTCATGTTGAGCCCATTTAACAAAAAAACAAATATTATGCTTTGTATTTTGTACTTATAAATACATTTTTAATGTGTTTTTTGCACATCCAGTGTACTTAAATTATGATTTACGATGTGTGATTTATTCCTGTGTAGTGTAATTCTAATACAAATAACAATACATTTTTTTCCTTCGTATTTATGTCTGAATGGTTCAATTTATTTGTTTGTATGATTTTTAAATTATGGATTTAATTGACTTTAGTTAATTCTAGGGTTGCACCGATACCGATACTAGTATCGGTATCGGTGCCGATACCAAGTATTTGCATGAGTACTTGTACTCGTGCAAATGCACTGATACTTAAACCGATACCTCCAATTCCTACCCATACTCCATCTTGTGGCATTTTTCAAACTGCATGTTCCCATTTCATTTTAAGCTGGAGTGGAGACTTAACTAAAAATTGTTCTGCCAATACAAATAGCTGTTATTTGTATTATTGTACATCAGAGCAATCATTCAGACAAACCCCTGAAGTACTGGGCTGTTAATAAACTGAGATTTAATGGCCCAAAAATATCTTTCTAATCCATGCAGTAGTGTGAAAAATGAAAGACTGTTCAGCTTAGCGTCAAACGTCCTTGTTGTTAGCAGAAGCAGACTTATAGCTGAACATGCAGAGATGCTTTCCACTAACTTTTGAAATTTTTTTCTAATTGCTAGATTGCCTGTTATACTACTAGTTCTCCTCTTGCACAATTGTGCTCAAAACACTGAGGAACAACCTTAGCCAGGGCTGGACTGGGAATAAAAAGCAGCCCTGGAAAAATATGAAGACCAGCCCTATTTTCTGTTGAGTCAGTAGAATGCAAATGTCCCATTTTTCTCAAAGGGGATTACTGGGATACTCCTTCCTCAATATTATTTTCAGAATTAAATTATATTGTATTAAGTACAAGTGTTAGATTGATGAGTTATATAGGCACCCTACAACCCAATTGCATCCAGTAATCCCCCCTTTAAATTGTAGCTTTCCAGCCCTAGCTGCTGCAGCTGTTCTTTATTGTTGTTATTATTGTTATTGTAATATTTTTATTTATAAACATGTTCAGTAAACTTTGTGACAACAAGCACATA
The DNA here is from genome assembly GCF_027579735.1 of Bombina bombina. NCBI lineage: Eukaryota > Metazoa > Chordata > Amphibia > Anura > Bombinatoridae > Bombina > Bombina bombina. The sequence goes on from NC_069501.1 coordinate 88,015,073, forward strand.
AAACTGTTTTATTATTTCAAAATGTCTTTTGAGATACAGTTCATATTATAAAGAAGTGATCTTAAATCATTACTCTGTAATGTGCTAGGTAAACTGTCATGACATAAAAAAGTATCGGTAATTGGTATCAGTGAGTATTTGAAAAAAAGTATCGGTACTTGTACTTGGTCTTAAAAAAAATGGTATTGGTGCAACCCTAGTTAATTCCATTCCACCAGGAAAATAGAAGGACTGGAGAGGGATTCTTATAGGATCTCACCAGTCCAGAGAGCTTTAGATAATCAGCCCCATAGTTATATGTAAATATTAGTGCAACAAGAACATCACATTTTCTAATAGGAGATCAATGTTCATATTATCTATAACAGATACATTTATATTTAGAGAATGTGGACTTAGGAGCCTTTATGTATTTTAGCAATGTTGTATTGTATCACTTTCCTGTTATTTGGTAAATATACAAGACCCTTGCTTTTGTCTCTTTGGATTCACAAACATTTTCCAGGTGCAGCACTTAAGGGCTCCTCTTAGAGAGAAAACCTCTTTGTAACCTAGGGAACGCCAGATAGTTTCATTTTGAGTTTTGAAATGTAATCATGAAATAATATTCTGGTTGAGACAAAAATAAACTATATGAGGAATAATAATCAAGCACTTTAAATGCCTTATATCAAATTTATTTTGCCTCCAATGTTCACTATGGCCACCTATACCCCTTGGCACTATTAATATACTTTAGGGGTCTACTAGAGTGACCAAAGACTAAAAAAACAAATGTTTGTTTTTATCTGTGTACAACCTTGTACATATGTATAGTAGTCATTCTTAACCCCTTGGATGCACACAATGACCTGTTGCTGTCATGTGCATCTGCTGTTATGTGTGCATGCAAACCACATATAATCCCGGAGGTCCCCCTTCCTATCCAGATTCTGAGGAGCCCCTGAATACTGTAGTCTTCTTTCCCATCACTGTCTCTTGCCAGAACTTCCTGCAATGTTACCACACCCCTGCTGAGTCAGGAAATTCCAGGTTGTTAGCTTGGGTCTGCCAGAGGGATTTGAAAGTCCATACCCCATCCCCAGACCACTTACATGGACAAGATACTCCTCATTTGAAAGAGGGAGACTGGGGAACTTCCGGGCAGTGGCCATGACAGGTCGCAAACTTTTCAGCTCCTGCAACTCCTAGCCAAACCTGCATATAATCCCTCTTTTCATCATCTCATCGTATATATTTATCTCATCGTATATTTATCATCGTATATATTTTTTGAATTGAGGATGTGCAGCTAAGCCAGCTCTTTCATATTATTATCTCATCTTTGGGCTAGAAATAATACCCTGCCTACCGGAACAATTCAGAGGTTGCGGCCTAACATCTCACTTACCCCTCGGCAGGGCACTAGTTTGCCTATGTCGTTAGGATGCAAGATACTGCAAAAATTCTTTATAATCAGACACAGACTACACTTGAACAAATAGAACTTTCTTTATTTCTATCTAGCAGTAGCTAGATCTCAGTATGGAGATCCCTCTGTGTTTTTGGGAGGACCTGCGCAACCGGCTTGTTGCTCATCATGCCGCCTTAGAGGACAAGCTCTGCATAACATTTGGGAACAACGACAATTGTCCTCCTTGTGAACTCACCCAAGCTGAACCTCTTAATGTGAGGGATGGAGGTGGTGGCGCTTTGGGGCCCCAGCGTCAGCATTCTGCCCTTAGCATGTCAACAGGAGTTATGGAGTCTAGCGAGGAAAGGCTACAGGCTCAATATGACCCAGAGGTTGAGGTGAACCGCTCTACTGCTTTACCTTCAGATCATCCTACAGCAGCGACAGGGCTGCGAGCAGAAGGACCGCTGAGCCGAGAAGGAAAACGGCGCACATATCATGGGTCCTTAGCACAGTATTTAGGCTGCTCAAATCTAGAAAAGCTTGTAATTAAATCATATGGGCTTATGTGTTGTTCAGTTGGGCCTGTGCTGGTTTGGACGCGGCTGCAGGTTCCTTTTCACATTGCCTGGGACCCAGGAGGATGGCCTTCTTGGTGACCGGGAGGTAATATGACTGCTGGCTTTTACATCAATGGGAACTATCAATTGGTGCAAGAGATCGCAAATGCTATGTATTGGTGCAGCCTACTATTTCTTGCTTCGGGACAGTGATAATTTTGAAGTTAGGTAGCACCTTAAGCTGGGACATAATGCCATCTGTACACGATTTGATGCTTATCTACAAACAAGGTTCTAAGCCCAAAATATATGTTAGAGACTCTTGGAATTGTATATGAGTCAGAACTAAACAGTTATTGCCCCTAAGGCATTATATAGAGACCTTTGTCATTTGTTTTTTTACTATACTAAGCTCTCAATATGTTTGCTTTGCGTTTGTATTAGGCTCTGTTAAGTTAGTGAAAGTGATTTATTGAGTGATTGCAGTGGGTTGAATTGAACTTTGGTACATGCTATAATAATAATCTCCCATGTGGAATAGATTATTTCTACATACTAGGGTCTGTAAAATGTATGGTATCACTCTATCTCCATATAGCACTGCAGCACCTGACATGTTAAACAAATGAGTAGTTCTAGGAGCTTAGTATAAGTATTCCCTGTCTCCACCCTCCTGCATTGATCCCCCAGTTCCTTGCTACAATTACCACACACACTAGCTACATCCCTTTATTCTTAGATTTTGCTCAGCTCAAAATTTAGTAAAAATCAAAAATGCTCTTTTAGGTTGTACAACATACCCTCCCTCATTTAGATTTTGCTTCGGATGCAGGTTGGACCTGCTCGAGTAGCACTGTTCAGAATCATATAGCATTTGGGCTCCTTATATTATACAAGAAAGTACACTATTTTTCTGGGAAGGCCTGGATTGTAGCTAGACTTTATATATTTATGGCCTTACCAAACTAAGAGAAAGGTTCAGAACCTGACTTTGTAATATACCTGGCTGGGCATGTACTTTGTAACCTACAATTAGTCCAATTGTATTATTTAGTAAGTTAGAATAACCTATCTTAGGCCTCAATGTAACTGTAAACAAGTCACATCTCAGGCGGTATAACAGTAAAGTCAAGTCAGCTACAAATTTCACCTGAATAACTCCATTAGGGACTTCAGCCTCTTAGGGCATTACAGTATCATCCTGGCCCTCCCCTCCCTTTCCTTTATATGATATTATGGATCTCCTGGACAACAGTTAAGGGCTTTGCTAACATGCTTTTTACTCCTACCAATTTTTTGCTGGATAGTAAGTACTTCTATCATGTTTTCTGTGTCTTCTGTATAATTATCAGTTATAGCGTTAAAAATTTAAAAAAAAATTGAGGTAATGTAATGGGACCCATGAGTGGTCTCCTCCCTACTCAAATAGTCTTCTATCGCTGTTATTTTTGCATATACCATGGGTTGGGGTCCAAGAGTGGCCTCCTAGCTTGACCCAGAGGGCTTTGATCATCATCGGCATTTATATATTATTACTTAGCACAACATATTGGATTTATCAACTTCACAAGTTAGATATTGTTTGCTACTCTTATGCTTCTCATATGCATTATGTACAATGCAATTTGTATTAAGTATTCTAAGAAAGTGATTGTGTAAAGCTCTACCGTTCTGTTTTGTTTGCCCAAACCATACCTCAATAAAAAAAAAAAGAAAGAAAGAGGGAGACTGCCATTTCAGATGTAAAATCCCGGTGACACTGTACAAAATACAATAAATGATTATTGATGATGACTGCTTAATATTTTTGAATGCTGTTTGTTTGTTTTTTAGCTTAACTCTTAAAATAAATTCATGACATGAAATGAATAATTACCTATGTAGCATGCAGTATTACCATCTTGTTTAAACATTTCAGTGAAATCACAAATGAACATTGTGATGATCAAATTTAATGTATGAACCCATTTCATAGTTTAAAAAGTAAAACAAATAATTCAACAATGTGTTTTCTTATTGCTTGAAACTATAGTGTCACTTTGTTGTCATCAAAGGTATAGGGGGTATTATGGCACTTACTAAATGGGTTTTTGTGGGATTTTGATCAGTTTAACCCTCCCCCCCCAGAAAACCATATGAGCCTCCTCATTGATTGGAATAAGCCCAAGGTATAAAACCATATGGGAATTAAATCATACGTATCCTGATGTTTAATCATTTTTTTGTTGACTGTCCATTTATGTAAACAATTGGCTTACACATGAAACTGCTGTGATGGACACTAACTAAATTGTGTCTCTTTTTAGAAGCAAATAATAAATGATATAATTTCAAACATCAAGAAGGTGAGTACAAAATGTTGCCCTTTGTGTTCATGTTAAACTACACCATATCACGTTCCCCATAAACAATGAGTTGCTGAGCGCCCATAACCACACCCTAGTAAAACATCTGCTCCTAATTAAATCATTTCCAGAAAGTAATCCATTGTGTAATTAACATAATATCCCCAGTGCACAATATAACATGCAGATGTCAGCAATTTGATACCAACTGATATACATATGAATGTTGGCAATTTATCTCTCCAAAATCTGCAAATTATGAATATAAACTGATCGGAATCCACCATTCTAAATTTAAATAGTTTTGTTAACCTGTTGTTTTTATTAACTTTTGTTTATTATGCATATTAATTTTATTCATTAACTGTATATCAAATACATGTGAGCTATATATTTCAAGTTCACCAAGACACTTTCGCTGGAAGAAAATCTTTATTTCATAGTAACAGGCACTTGGCCAGAGGCTATTATCTTCTATGCCCTGTATGCCAAAATTAGCATCACAGTCATGTACAGTGGATGTATATGCAGTGACCTAACGAAGGGGGCTGGTGTGTGTGAAATGCTGGTATAACCTGAGTTACCGTGGCAACCATAGAATTGGGTCCTTAGGATGGAGGAGGATTTGTAGCATTAGCTGGACACAAGGGATGCGCTTTCTCTAGTAAAGTAGTGAATGCTTCTAATTTTTGTGTTTGCAAGGAATACTTGAAATATATTCTTTAGTTAAATAGTCAGACGTGAAATACACGGAGTTTTAGGGCAGCCCTGCAATATGCATTGTCTTAAAATTCATTTTACAAAGGTTACCTGATAACATTTTATATATTAAAGGACAGTATTTAATTCTTATTCTTGCATGAATAAATATAGTACAATAGTATGTGTTATGGCAAATCAAACTGCAGCAAAATTAGAACTTCAAGGCTACAGCACCATAGGGAGCAATATCTGGGCCTACAATTCTCTCTCTCTCTCTCTCTCTCTCTCTCTCTCTCTCTCTCTCTCTCTCTCTTTCTCTCTCTCTCTCTCTCTCTATATATATATATATATAAATGTGTGTGTGTATGTGTGAGAATTGGAGGCCCAGATATTGCTCTCTATGGGGCTGTAGCCTTGAATAAATTGAGTACCTGCAGTGCTGTCCTGTTATCTGTAGTATGTTGGACAGTCAGACTACATGAATAGGCTGTGACACACTGCAAGCTGAGCGGCGGGCAGCGTGTAGATGCGGCTGTGCGCGCTCAGTGTGTCCTGCCTTTTCATCTCTGAGCACTCGGCTGCGTCAGGTGGTGTAGCTTTGCTCAGAGATGAAATATTTCAACTTCAGAAGCGATGCGACGCGGTGCGAAGCAGCTGCTTCGCCTCGCACCACATTGCTTGCAGTGTGTGACAGCCTTAACTCACAAAGAAAACAGAAACACTATACACACAAAACAAACACTATACACACATACACACACTGTTCACACATACACACACTGTACACACGCACAACAAACACCATACACACATACACACACTGTACACACATACATACACTGTACACACACAACAAACACTGTACACACATACACACACTGTACACACACAACACAAACACTGTACACACATACACACACTAAACCCATTGTACACACATACACACACTGTACACACACAAAACAAACACTGTACACACATACACACACTAAACACATTGTACACAAATATGCACACTGTACACACACAAAACAAACACTGTACACACATACACACACTAAACGCATTGTACACACATACACACACTGTACACACACAAAACAAACACTGTACACACACACACTAAACACACTGTACACACATACATACACTGTACACACACAAAACAAACACTGTTCACACATACACAAACTAAACACACTGTACACACATACACACACTGTACACACACAAAACAAACACTGTACAGACATACACACACTGTACACACAAAACAAACACTGTACACACATACACACACTAAACACACTGCACACACAAAACAAACACTGTACATACACACACCCTAAACACACTGTGCATACATTCACACACTAAACACACTATACACACATACACACACTGCACATACACACACACTAAACACACTGTACATGTACATACACACACTAAACATACCGTACACACACACACAACAGAAACACTGTTCACATACACACACTAAGCACATACACACACTAAGCACACTGTACACACATACACCCAATGTACACACACACACACAAAACTGTACACACATACACACATTACACACTGTACATACACACACGCTGTACATGCTGTGCATACATTCACACACTAAACACACTGTGCACACATACACACACTGTACATACACACACTGTACATACACACACTAAACACACTGTACACACATTCACACACTAAGCACACTGTACACACATTCACACACTAAACACACTGTACACACATGCATACACTAAACAGAAACACTGTACACACATACACACACTAAACATACTGTACACATACACACACTAAACACACTGTACACACATACACACACTAAACACACATACACCCGCACTGTACACACATACACACGATAAACACACTGTACACACATACACACTGTACACTCATACACACAATAAACACACTGTAAACACATACAGTACACACATTAAACATGCTGTACACACATACACACACAATAAACACACTGTACACACTTACACACACTAAACACACATACACCCACACTGTACCTACATACACACACTGTACACACACACACTGTACATACATACACACACTGTATATGCATACACATACTGTACACACACAGACACACACATACACACACTGAACACAATCTACACACTTACACACACTAAACACACATACACCCACACTGTACATATACACACACTGTACATACACACACTAAACACACTGTACACACATACACACACTGTACATACATACACACACTGTACATACATACACACACTGTACATACACACACACATACACACACTGTACACACATACACACACTAAACACACATACTCCCACACTGTACATATACACAAACACACTAAATATAAATACACACGCTGTACATACACACACTCACTAAACACACTGTACACACATACAAACACACTAAACACACTGTACACACATACACACAATAAACACACTGTACACACATACACTAAACACACTGTACACACATACACACACTAAACACACTGTACACACATACACACTCTAAACACACTGTACACACATACACACAATAAACACACTGTACACACATACACACACTAAACACACTGTACACACATACACACAATAAACACACTGTACACACATACACTAAACACACTGTACACACATACACACACTAAACACACTGTACACACATACACACAATAAACACACTGTACACACATGCACACACTAAACACACTGTACACACATACACACAATAAACACACTGTACACACATACACACTCTAAACACACTGTACACACATACACACAATAAACACACTGTACACACATACACACAATAAACACACTGTACACACAATAAACACACTGTACACACATACACACACTAAACACACTGTACACACATACACACAATAAACACACTGTACACACATACACACAATAAACACACTGTACACACATACAGTACACACATTAAACACACTATACACACACTGTAAATGCACTAAACACGCTAAACATACTGTACACAGTAAACAAACACTGCAGAGCTTAACCAGTTGCAATAAAAGAGCAAGAGGATTTTGATTGGCTGTACTCTCTGGGATAAATAAAAAAATGTACTTGGGTTTTGAAATTCTGGGAGCGAAGGTAAATAGCGACACACAGAAGGTGAATATATATCGAGGCCAATTTATTAAAGGTCTTGCGGACCTGATCCGCAAGACATCGCGGAATGCGGAGAGCAATACACTCTCCGTATTCAGCATTGCAACGCCGCCCCTTGCAGACTTGCGGCCAATGGACCGCCAGCAGGGGGATGTCAATCAACCTGATCGTACTCGATCGGGTTGAATTGCTGCGATTCCTGTCCGCCTGCTCAGAGCTTCATAACTGCTGTTTCTGGCGAGTCTGAAAACTCGCCAGAAACACGTACCCACAAGCTCCTTTCGGAGCTTGATAGATAGGCCTCATAATGTAAAAATGTTTCTATTCAAAGTTAAAATTCACCCATGCACACATTTTTGACCTTTCTATTCCTTTAATTTACTGTAGTTTTAAAGAAAAAGTCTGCTGGGCTGAAGTTGAATTTCCTGTGAATAGTGAAAAATCACAAACTACAGTATATCCATGTGAGAAAAATCTGTTTCCTGAAATTTCCATGATGTTTGAAAAGATGAATGGAAATCTAGTTACCAAGCAACTGGTATTCTGTGCCATTTAGTGATATTAGAGCAGTTGTACACACGTGCACATTAATGTATCACCCCCACAATGCTCTAGTGCAATCACATGCTGAAATACTCAGAAATACTCTGCATTTTTTTGCACATGTAAATGTTCCTTTGCTACCTTAAAAAGTTCACATGTAGCGTTATATACTTACCTCTAGTGCGCTAAACCTCCTATTAGCATGGTGAAAAGGTTCAGAATTAGCGCGGCTCTTCAGCCGTCTAGAGGTGAGTATTTTAACACCTAAGCTAATTTAAAAGGAACAAATGAATATTTATTTGTTTTCTTTCAAAATCGTGGTGCATTCATTTGGATATTATTTGTGTTTTGTTAACAAATTTGCATTTGAAATGAAAAAATGCACGTCTAGCTTAAAATGATCTGAAAAAAAATGTCATACCAGATGCAACTGTAACACATGCTGATTGGAACATTCAATAGAATGAGAGCTCAATCCTATTGGCTGATTGGATCAGCCAATAGGATGAAAGCTCAATCCTATTGGCTGATTGCAACAGCCAATAGGATTTTTTCACCTTTAATTCCTATTGGCTGATAGAAATCTTTTAGCCAATAGGATAAAGTGATTTCAAAAAGAAAAAACTAAGAGGATGCGCTAATGTGAAAAAACAGTGATGTTAGATTAAACCCCTTGGTTTCTTGTTCTTATTAAATCTATAAGTAAAACCCAATAATACAAAAAAATATATATATATTTAAGTCTCAAGTATAAAAAACAATTTCTTAGTGAATGACAATATGTGCAGTAATAAGAATATATATGTAAAATATATCAATGTTAACAAATGTGAAAGTTCAAAAGAATGTATATATATATTTGTATATATATATCAGTGTCCAAATAAAATGTCCAATTCACAAATAAAAGGATATAATAATTGGATGAATTCAGATGTTTGGCTTGCTCCACTTGTGTCCACGGTGTGGTGGGTCAGGATATCTAGGAGGAGGAGAAGACAAGGGGCGCCAACATAGTGTAAATCGTATAAAAATGAAGAAAAACAATATTGTGCATTAAATCTACTCACAAACAGAGTGGCCCCTTGAGTAAACTAGGTGCATGCAGGCAGGCTGACATTCGGTGTCCAGCAGTCAGTACGCTGGGGGTCTCACCCGGGAGACCTGTGAAAGGGGAGGTGAAGGTGGAGGTAAACGGCTATGAAGTTGATGGTGCCGGATCACCAACAGAGGAGTTCAAACGGCAGTGGTATTTTTCCCCAAGAACACTGCTCACACGATCGAGCTCTGTCCCAAACAAACTGACAGCGTCAGTGTGAAGAAAAGTAATGGTCTTTGTCCCACTGGAACGGAAGGAACTGCAAGCAGCTAAGAAAAGATGCAAACACCGGGTCTTGGCTTCAAAACTTTAGTATTTATTTTGCTACGTGTTTCTCAGTCCAATAGGACCGTTTCATCAGGCATATTCATATATATGCCAGGGCAACCAGCCCCCAACTAAAGTTATACATATTAATCAATAGTGACATATACATAAGATAATACATAGTGACCAAGCTGTGACATAAAAAGTGCTACAACGTACATTGTATGAAAACGTTTATACAACGCAGGAGCTGAAACCATATATAGATAAAAAAAAATCAGCGAAACACAACATCTGACAATCTTCTATGTAAGGCTGAAATGTGTCATATATATATATATATATATATATATATATACATACACACACACACACACATACACAAGAGCACACACATGTATATGCACTTATACACATGCATGCACCTGCAAGCACATACACAGACATATATATATATATTAATATTATTATTATTATTATTATCCTATATTATAAAAGACAAGTGTTTGTCTGAAGCCGTCATGCGCAGTACAGACAAACACTTGGCCTTAGATTCTATTCTCGCGCACCTCGGCATAGCTGACAGCTGACAGATTGGGAGCGCGAGGTACACAGCATACAAGCAGCTGTGAGATAGGGAGCGCGAGCTACTCAACAGCTGTGAGGTCTGCTGCGTGAGAAGCGGCAACGCGCTCCCCAGACCTCACAGCTGTTTGTGGCCGACGGGAGCGTCGCGAGGGGCGTGGCCGGGCGTCGCGAGGGGCGTGGTCGGGCGGGTGTTGCCGCGATGGGGCGTGGCCGGGCGGGGTCCCGCGAAGACAGAGCCAGAGAGGGAGCAGGAGGGGGAGGGGCAGAGAGCCAAAGAGAAGGGGGGGGGGCAGAGAGCCAAAGAGAAGGGGGGGGGGCAGAGAGCCAAAGAGAAGGGGGGGGGGCAGAGAGCCAAAGAGAAGGGGGGGGGCAGAGAGCCAAAGAGAAGGGGGGGGGGCAGAGAGCCAAAGAGAAGGGGGGGGCAGAGAGCCAAAGAGAAGGGGGGGGGCAGAGAGCCAAAGAGAAGGGGGGGCAGAGAGCCAAAGAGAAGGGGGGGGGCAGAGAGCCAAAGAGAAGGGGGGGGGCAGAGAGCCAAAGAGAAGGGGGGGGGGCAGAGAGCCAAAGAGAAGGGGGGGCAGAGATCCAAAGAGAAGGGGGGGCAGAGAGCCAAAGAGAAGGGGGGGGCAGAGAGCCAAAGAGAAGGGGGGGCAGAGAGCCAAAGAGAAGGGGGGGGGGCAGAGAGCCAAAGAGAAGGGGGGGGCAGAGAGCCAAAGAGAAGGGGGGGCAGAGAGCCAAAGAGAAGGGGGGGCAGAGTGCCAAAGAGAAGGGGGGGCAGAGAGCCAAAGAGAAGGGGGGGCAGAGAGCCAAAGAGAAGGGGGGGCAGAGAGCCAAAGAGAAGGGGGGGGGCAGAGAGCCAAAGAGAAGGGGGGGGGGGCAGAGAGCCAAAGAGAAGGGGGGGGGCAGAGAGCCAAAGAGAATGGGGGCAGAGAGCCAAAGAGAGGGGGGGGCAGAGAGCCAAAGAGAAGGGGGGGGCAGAGAGCCAAAGAGAAGGGGGGGGCAGAGAGCCAAAGAGAAGGGGGGGGCAGAGAGCCAAAGAGAAGGGGGGGGGCAGAGAGCCAAAGAGAAGGCGGGGGGGGGGCAGAGAGCCAAAGAGAAGGCGGGGGGGGCAGAGAGCCAAAGAGAAGGGGGGGCAGAGAGCCAAAGAGAAGGGGGGGGGCAGAGAGCCAAAGAGAAGGGGGGGCAGAGAGCCAAAGAGAAGGGGGGGGGGCAGAGAGCCAAAGAGAAGGGGGGGCAGAGAGCCAAAGAGAAGGGGGGGCAGAGAGCCAAAGAGAAGGGGGGGCAGAGAGCCAAAGAGAAGGGGGGGGGGCAGAGAGCCAAAGAGAAGGGGGGGGCAGAGAGCCAAAGAGAAGGGGGGGCAGAGAGCCAAAGAGAAGGGGGGGGGGGGAGAGAGCCAAAGAGAAGGGGGGGGGGAGAGGGAGCCAAAGAGAAGGGGGGGAAGAGAGCCAAAGAGAAGGGGGGAGAGCCAAAGAGAAGGGGGGGAGAGCCAAAGAGGGGGGAGAGAGAGAGCCAAAGAGGAAAAAGAGCCAAAAAGGAGAGAGAGCCAAAGAGGGGGGAGAGAGAGCCAAAGAGGGGGGGGGGAGAGCCAAAGGGGGGGGAGAGAGCTAAAGGGGGGGGAGAGCCAAAGAGGGGGGAGAGAGAGAGCCAAAGAGGAAAGAGAGCCAAAGAGGAGAGCAAAAGAGGGGAGAGAGACAAAGAGGGGGGAGAGAGAGCCAAAGAGGGGGGGGCAGAGCCAAAGAGGGGGGGGGGAGCCAAAGAGGGGGGGGAGAGAGCCAAAGAGGGGGGAGAGAACAAAAGAGGGGGGAGAGAGCCAAAGAGGGGAGGGGAGAGCAAAAGAGGGGGGGGAGAGCCAAAGAGGGGGGGAGCCAAAGGGGAGGGGGGAGCCAAAGGGGAGGGGAGAGCCAAAGAGGGGGAGAGAGAGAGCCAAAGAGGAGAGAGAGCCAAAGAGGAGAGAGAGCCAAAGAGGGGGGAGAGAGAGCCAAAGAGGGGGGAGAGAGAGCCAAAGAGGGGGGAGAGAGAGCCAAAGGGGGGGGGGGGAGCCAAAGAGGGGAGAGAGAGAGCCAAAGAGGAGAGAGAGCAAAAGAGGGGAGAGAGCCAAAGAGGGGGGGGGGGAGAGCCAAAGAGGGGGGGAGAGAGCCAAAGGGGGGGGGGAGCCAAAGAGGGGGGAGAGAGAGCAAAAGAAAGGATGGAGAGAGCCAAAGAGGGGAGAGAGAGAGCAAAAGAGGGGAGAGAGAGAACAAAGGACAGGGGGGAGAGAAAGCAAAAGAGAGGGGGGAAAGAAAGCAAAAGAGAGGGGGGAAGAGAGAGCAAAAGAAAGGGGGGAGAGAGCAAGGGGTGGGACCGCTGTTCTGAAAAAAATGGCCCGTGTACACGGGCTTTAGTACTTTAATGTATAAAGCGCCAACAGGTTCCGCAGCGCCGTCCATGGGTACAAAGATAAAAGTACAGTACAATACAATATAAAAGACACCAGACAAAGTTTAACAAACAAATACAGGGGGAATTGAGTGCCCTGCTCCCATGGGAACTTACAATCTAGATAACAAGAAATATATATATATATATATATATATATATATATATATATATATATATATATATATATATATAGTATCTGACGAAAGGGAGTACACCCCTCACATTTTTGTAAATATTTTATTATATCTTTTCATGTGACAACACTGAAGAAATGACACTTTGCTACAATGTAAAGTAGTGAGTGTACAGCCTGTATAATAGTGTACATTTGCTGTCCCCTCAAAATAACTCAACACACAGCCATTATTGTCTAAACCATTGGCAACAAAAGTGAGTACGCCCTTAAGTGGAAATGTCCAAAATGGGCACAATTAGCCATTTTTTCTCTCCGGAGTCATGTGACTCGTTAGTGCTACAAGGTCTCAGGTGTGAATGGGGAGCAGGTGTGTTGAATTTGGTGTTATCGCTCTCACACTCTCTCATACTGGTCACTGCGAGTTCAACATGGCACCTCATGGACCAAGACCTCTCTGATGATCTGAAAAAAAGAATTATTGCTCTACATAAAGATGGCCTAAGCTATAAGAAGATTGACAAGACCCTGAAACTGAGCTGCAGCGCAGTGGGCAAGACCATACAGCGGTTTCACAGGACAGGTTCTACTCAGAACAGGCCTCGCCGTGGTCGACCAAAGAAGTTGAGTGCACGTGCTCAGCATCATATTTAGAGGTTGTGTTTGGGAAATAGACATATGAGTGCTGCCAGCATTACTGCAGAGGTTGAAGGGGTGGGGGGTCAGCCTATCAGTGCTCAGACCATACACTGCACACTGCATCAAATTGGTCTGCATGGCTGTCGTCCCAGAAGGAAGCCTCTTCTAAAGATGATGCACAAGAAAGCCTGCAAACAGTTTGCTGAAGACAAGCAGACTAAGGACATTAATTACTGGAACCATGTCCTTTGGTCCGATGAGACCAAGATAAACTTGATGATGAGCATGATGATGGGAGTGTCATGGTCTGGTCCTGCATGAGTGCTGCCAGCACTGGGGAGCTACAGTTCATTGAGGTAACCATGAATGCCAACATGTACTGTGACATACTGAAGCAGAGCATGATCCCCTCTCTTCTGAGACTGGGCCACAGGGCAGTATTCCAACATGATAACGACCCCAAACACACCTCCAAGACAACCACTGCCTTGCTAAAGAAGCTGAGAGTAAAGGTGATGGACTGGCCAAGCATGTCTCCAGACCTAAACCCTATTGAGCATCTATGGGGCATCCTCAAATGGAAGGTGGGGGAGCGCAAGGTCTCTAACATCCAACAGCTCCATGATGTCATCATGGAGGAGTGGAAGAGGACTCCAGTGGCAACCTGTGAAGCTCTGGTGAACTCCATGCCCAAGAGGGTTAAGGCAGTGCTGGAAAATAATCGTGGCCACACAAAATATTGACACTTTGGGCCCAATTTGAACATTTCCACTTAGGGGTGTACTCACTTTTGTTGCCAATGGTTTAGACTTTAATGGCTGTGTGTTGAGTTATTTTGAGGGGACTGCAAATTTGCACTGTTATACAGGCTGTACACTCACTACTTTACATTGTAGCAAAGTGGAATTTCTTCAGTGTTGTTACATCAAAAGATATAATAAAATATTTACAAAAATGTGAGGGGTGTACTCACTTTTGTGAGATACTATATATATATATATATATATATATATATATACAAGTATGTGCAAAGATATATGTACAAATTCTATCATTAATAATCATTTATAAAAACAAAACATGAGATAAAAGCATATAATGACTTCTAGAAATACAAATACACATTCATTTATGTGAAAGTTTCAATTAACAGATTTTTTTGTATAACAAATAAATATAAACATAACTTTCTTTGAGATATTGTTTGTTGAGGTATAAATGTAGCTATTTCTTGGACATTAACAGATGAAATAAAAGATTAGCTTTAGAGAAATGTGCTTGTTCATGGACAGTAATGAAATGGTATAAATAAAGTTGGAAAAAAACAGAATAACCGCAACATCGATGACTGTTAGTTAACAACAGTCTGATGCTCATTGTGCCGTACCTGACGCGCGTTTTTCACCGTTTTTTTGCTAAATAAGGGTATCGTATGCAGACCCGTGGCAGCGATGTCTGGCGAGCGTATTTACGCCGGCGAATGCAACGAGATTGATGCTTTGATAAATATCCCCCACAGTCCACGTTCACAGCAGAGAAAATCTCGAAACACACTGGATTAGATGTATAAACCTTGGACTGTTTTATTCACAGACAATTTGCAGGAATACAGTTTTAACAAAACAAAAGCAAAATAAAACTTTGCACAATGGTGCTTACTAAACAGAATAAACTATTCCTGACTAAAGTTGTGTGATAATTCCAATGAACATCAAATCACTGTGTGTGTCATATGACACTCTTGAAGTCCAACCCTTTGAAAGTCTTTAGGAAGCCTATTGGGTGGGACTGCTCTCTATGCCATAGCCAAAAGAGGAAATGAAGGGGGCAGAGGAACAGAATATACCAATTACAATTAAAAATCTTTTATTAAAAATATACAAATACACTTTTTTTTTTAAATAATTATGAGATTTTGCTTGTACAGTAAAATATTTTTCATTGCAACATTCACTTTAAATTTAAATGTTATGTCTGACATTTTCTATCCCTTTAACAATTCTTTATATTTATTTATACCCCAAAAGTCAGATTTTGTGTACTGCATAAATTAAAATTACTAATAACAATTATCAGTAAGCCTCTTTATATTTTAATTTAGTAAAATTGGAGAGTCTTTATGACTCTATATATAAAATAAATGTTACTGCTCTGTTTTCTTCCTATTTTCCACTTGAAATGTTGGTAATTGTAATGTAAAGCTTTCCACTTCTGTAGAGAATTGTAACCCCCCCTATTTACAACTTGTTTTAACAGAATTATTCACAGGTTCCCTGCTAATCTGTTCTGCAGTAGCACATTAGGAAACTGTGGTATTAATAATCTTTTACATAATGCTTGAAAACACAGCATATAAAATAATTAAGTAGACTTTTTTTTAACACATTAATAGAAAACTAAAATATTTTTTCCTCTATAAATCCATTATGGTCAGACCAGCTATAGACCAGATTGTTTTATATTTTGTTTACATTTAAACATAGCATGCGCAAAGCAACATAAAAGGGACAGTCAAATTGAAGATGTTTTTTGTTTAAAAAGATATATAATCCCTTTTTTACCAACTCCCCAGTTTTGCATAACCAACATATTTATATGAATACACTTTTTACATTTGTGATTCCCTTGTATCTAAGCCTCTGCAGACTGCCCCCTTATCTCGGTTCTTTTGACAGACTGGCATTTTAGCCAATCAGCGCTGTCTCATAAATAACTAAATGGGAGTGAGCACAATGTTATCTATATGACACACGTGATCTAGCACTCTGTAACTGTAAAAAAACTGTCAAGAGGCGGCCTTCAAGGGCTTATATATTAGCATATGAGCCTACGTAGGTTTCGCTTTCAACAAAGAATACCAAGAGAACAAAGCAAATTTTCTGATCAAAGTAAATTGGAAAGTTGTTTAAAATGGCATGCCCTATCTGAATCATGAAAGTTAAATTTTGTCTAGACTGTCCCTTTAAGTATTTTTTCTTTGTCACATCTTAAATTTGACATATACAGTATATTTATATATATATATATATATATATATATATATATATTACTGTATTTTATATATATATATATATATATATATATATATATATATATTTACCATAAGCAAAATAATTAAGTAAACTCCCCCCCCCCCCACACACACACACAATGGAATTCAGCCCATGGTTACCATGTAATGGTGATTGAAAAATTCTAGGGTCAATCCCATCCCACCATGCCAATATTTTTTTTTTACAGTAATACACCTATGTGGCAGTAACATACATAGTGCCACCATTTTAGCCCCTTAGATATAAGTGACATATATTTAGAAATTAGTTAACCTTTTTGTACCAGTGAAACATAGCTAAGTTATTTTACCCTCTTAGCTTCCTGCTAGTTGTGTTTTTACTCTCCCACCTTTGTCACCTGTAACACACAATGAGCATTGGTTTTACCATTTGTGCCAGGAACATACATAGATAATTAAGTGAATTCACCTCTTCTGCTATGGGAAACCCACACAAGCTTCTTGACTGTGGATAATCTATATAATATAGCAACACACTTGGAGCTATGACCCCCTACCTCATTAGCTCTGAGGTACACACTTGTATCAATGCTTTTACATTGTCGCGTCTGAGCTGACTTGAATCATAAAATATATTTTTTGGGTTTCATATCTCTTTAAACACATAAGTAAAGGCAGGCAGCAGTGCAATATTAAAGTGCCTGAATGCATTAGAATATTTTATAATTGCAGTTTTAAATCCTTTAAATACATTAAGCAGTTTTTCTGTTTTTTTACTGTCCCTGGTGTTTTTTTCACACATTGAAATTAATAGATATTCTGTTGTGTTGCTATTGAATAATAACCAAGTCTTTTTTTTTTTTTTTGCTGCAATTAATTTTTCAATAGCCAAACTCCACCCACCATATGCCTTAAAGGGACACTGAACCCAAATTTTTTCTTTAATGATTTAGATAGAACATGCAATTTTAAGCAAGTTTCTAATTTACTCCTATTATCAAATTTTCTTCATTCTCTTGGTATCTTTATTTGAAATGCAAGAATGTAAGTTTAGATGCCGGACAATTTTTTGTGAACAACCTGGGTTGTCCTTGCTGATTGGGGGATAAATTCATCCACCAATAAAAAAGTGCTGTCCAAAGTTCTGAAAAAAAAAGCTTAGATGACTTCTTTTTAAATAAAGATAGCAAGAGAATGAAGGAAAATTGATAATAGGAGTAAATTACAAAGTTGCTTAAAATTGCATGCTCTATCTGAATCACAAAAGACAAAAAAAAATGGGTTCAGTGTCCCTTTAATTAGAAGAAACAATCTGGGCTTTAGGTCACAGACAATGAGGCTAGCCATGATCTAATATAAAATGACATTTTTTTAAAGTAGTTATCTGATAAAGCCACTTAGGGATGTATATGTAGCAGGTTTAGCCTTGAGAAGTCAGCAGGGTGCATTTTAAGATCCGAGAATTCGTTATTGCTCAGTTTTCAGAGCTAAATTACATGAAAGGAGCAAACTAAATAATAAACATATATTGCAAAGTTGTTTCATTAAGCATAACTAAACATTTTATATAAAAATCTCAAGGTATGTACTGTCCCTTTAAATCCTGTATTTCCTCAATTCCTTCTGTCTTGAAAAAACGTCTATGTTATATTTGTTTTTGCAAACCTTGTCATTTCATTTTTGTACCACAGCTCTGAAGAACATGTTGGTACTTAAAGAAAAATATAATGTTATTAATGTTTGTCCCCATATTACATCTTTAGTCCCAGATGAATCATTTTTATAATGAATTTGACATCTGTTTGTGTCAAAAGAGATCTGGGCAAGAACTCCTGTCCATTCAGGCTGTGTCTGCATCACATTTACAATTCATTTTCTTAAGTGTTACAGGTGAAAGTGACACATATTTCATGTATTATTTATTGACTTAAGCATAATTCTTCAGCAAATGGCTGAGGCTACTGAATTAGCTAGAAATGTGATGAGCAATGCTGTTGTACAAATGTTTAGAGAGAAGAGAGATGGACATCAAATGGAAACACAAGGAAGACATAGTCTCCCTAAAAAAGTTCAATGGTCTTATTTACTATTTATAGTACACTTTAGCTACTGAATAACACCATAATCCCAAGTTTGTTTCTTGGGCTCTTCCACAGTCTCTTCTCTCAAATCGATATTTAAACATAAGATTAAAGGGTCAATGTTCTGTATTTTTTCCTTTTAATCCCAGCGACAGTCTTTTTATGGGGGTGTCTTTTATACCCAGACAATCCCTTAACAATGTGTTAACAATTACTTTTTATAGCAGCTGCAGATTTTAAAAAGTATGGTAAAGAGCTCCTTTAGGTTTGGTTTTGTATATGAAATACCTGTTTCTGCTAATTAAAATTAAAACCCAATCAAATGTTCTGATCTTGCAAGGACAGCAGACCTCTTTATCTTATCTGTCTATAAACCCAAATTGTGTTTATCTTATCTCTCACTGTATACACAGTGGGAGCAATGCTTACAGAGAACTGAAAAAAGGGACATTTTAGTATCTCTCAGCCAATGTCAGAGGCTAGCATTTTCTACTCCAGCAACAAGTCCAGATCACACCCACACAAGGCAAGATTACCAGTGGAGTGCTATTTATCATTCCCTCTCGCGCATTAACTCCGCTAGAAATAAGCTACTGGTGTGCATCGGGTAGCACTTCTATTACAAGTTGAAAGTAAAATGCTAACCCGATGCGCGCAAAAAGACAAACTTTGAATATCGCAACCACGATAACTTATTCCCCAATAGACTTCAATGGAGCGTAAAAAGTAGAAAAAAACTAATATCTTACTCGCGCACAAACTTTCAACTTCTAACACGAGCGCTCCTTTCGACATGCGCAAACAGCTGCGATAAACCCGCTTGCTCGTAGCTGTGCCACTCATAATATAGCCCATAGTATGTTAATTTAATGCAAGATGTTTATTTTCCCTTTAATTAAGTCTGTCGTTATTCATTTTTTTCATAATCAGTTTTAATAACCAGCAACAATAGGGATTGACTGCACAAATAGCAATGAAAGAGCTAATAAAAAACCATTGCGGATTAATGTTTCCTTGTATCTAATAATACACAGAAAATGATGTATTTATGCAACAACAAGACGAGGAATAGGAAGCATATCTGAATAGACCACAGACCCTAACATGCATACACATTTCTTTCATCACTGTGCCAGACGTTTACTGTGCGGTCGTTACTCTAGATTGTGGATGTGTAGGGATCACTAGAGAACAGGACACTAGCACTAAATAAGGTATCTAGGAGCAATGAACAGAAATAAGTATTTGAGAAAAGTTTCATTCCAACGGAACAGTCTCTCATGTATTGTCATGCTTTTATGATTTCATATTAATCATGTTTTGCTTTTATTGCATACCGTTTTGTGGAGTAAGGGCCTAGGGCAGCACAAAATGTGAATACAATACACTATTTAATGGTGCATTACCCCTCAAAGGGAGCACCCAGTTCAAGCAACCTATATAAAATGATTTTATTGCTGCAGTACTAATAAATACCAGTAGGTGGAGTAGCAGGATGTGCACTGAATTTTAGAAAGTCATTATATGAAAAAAAAAATATATATAAAATACACTCTGATGACTATTGTGCCATATTCTGTGCCTCCTTTTTTATAAAATAAGTTAATATCAAACTGGCATAATCTTGTGTCACCTTTGCTTAAAGGAACAACTGGCTAAAACATATTTGTAGGGTTATGTTTTATTTATTGACTGCAGACAACATATTTGCCTCAGTGGTAAGTGTGTAGAATGAGAGGTGTATTTCTTTATTATACTGGTATAAATTCTCAGATATTGTTTCTAGTATGTAATTCTATGCTGTTATCAAATAAAAAAATGAACTAACTATAATTACTTTATTAAAGGCTGATCAAGCCATTGGGGCTTAACCCCTTTAGTAGGTATGGTACTCCAGGGGTCCCTATACCCAGTACAGTTAGAGGGACATGGTATGCACTTATTCAGCCTTCTTGTACAACTATGGTGGCAGATTATCTTGTAAAAATACTGTGGTGGCCTTCTTGGAAACCCTGACATCATAAAGGCAAATGGATACATTTTCTGTATACTGAGAGCCCTCTTTTGCTGGGGGGTGGGCCAGACATGATGCAGGGGTAGCCCAGCATCTGCTGGCCTCATTTTGTTGTGTTGTTGATATTAGGGCTCATAGATATTTGTTTGAACTAATAAAATATTATTAGAATCCAAATGAATGGTAAAACTGTGTGAGTGAAAATAGATATTTTGTATAATACTATATAGCATGATTTTGGGACAGGGTAAAAGCTGGAACAGAGCAGAATGCCCATATCATTGGTGAAGTTATTATAAAATAGTAGAAAGTTTTAAAGATCCTTTAGAACAATATGTTAGCATTTAAAAATGAAATATAATAATTTTTTTAAACCCCTTCATAGCCCAGATGAATAAGGAACGGCACAGAATGACTCCCAATGGCCTGAAATGCCAAGTAGT
Organism: Bombina bombina; assembly: GCF_027579735.1. Classification (NCBI taxonomy): domain Eukaryota; kingdom Metazoa; phylum Chordata; class Amphibia; order Anura; family Bombinatoridae; genus Bombina; species Bombina bombina. The sequence continues at coordinate 88,036,521 of NC_069501.1, forward strand.
CACATCAACTAAATTCACCCTCCTACATGGCTAGGTGGGAGAGAGACAATTAGAGAGACAATGAGACATACACTCACCATGGAATACACAAGTGGCTGTTCTGGTCAAAAAATATTTTGTGCAAAAGAAGTCTGGAATGTCCCAAATAACTACACCAACCAAATTCACATTTTGTACAAGGCTATTTGAGAGGGAGACAATGATCCACACACCTGGCACAAAATCCACACCCAAGAGGTTTCCTGGTTAAAAAAAAAAAAATTGCACATTCAAAGCCTGGAAAAAACCATATCTCAAGTAACCACACCAAACAATTTCATCCATTGCACAAAGCTAGGTGGGAGTAAGAAAATTAACCACACACTTACCACAGAATCCACATGGCCTTTGTGGTAAAAAAAAAAAAAACTACCAAGTTCATACATTCTACAAGGCTACATGGGAGAAAGACAATGAGCAACCCACCACAAAATCTCCATCCAAGTGCATTTTCCAGTAAAAATAAATGTTTTGCACAAATAAGGCCTGGAATATCCACTTCCCAAGTAGCCACACCAACCGTATTCACCTGTTCTATATGGTTAGGTGGGAGAGAGAAAAATGTGCCCCACACCTATCATAGAGTCCACATCAAAGTGGCTGTTCCAGTCAAATAAATGTTTTGCGCAAGAAAGACATAGAAAGCTCACTTCCCAAGTAGCCACACCCACTAAATTTATATTTCCTACAAGGCTAGATAAGAGAAAATTAGCCACACTGTCATGCCCGGAATTGAACCTGGGACTCCCGGTTCACAACCTGCACTAGCTATTCTCTTTAGCTCCACCTAATCAGCATTCTTATAAAATGGTGCCCCTCAGACCACTCCCTTCCCTGACAATGTGGTTCTTCCTATTGTTTGTGCCTCTGTTCTAAATCCTGAATTCCTGTCGTGTTGGTGATTTCCTGGCTTCTGAACTCGGCTTAATTGATTGACCATTTTCCTGTATTTTCCATGAGCTTGATGAAAGATTGGACTGCTTTCCTAGTATTCAGACCCTTGGCTTGTCTTCTGCCTATTTTTGTGCATCCAGTCTCCAGCCTGACACAGCAGTACCAGTGTATCCAGTCTCCTGTCTGTCACAGCAGTATCAGTGTATCCTGTGTCTCCAGTCTGTCACAGCAGTACCTGTGTATCCAGTCACCAGTCTGTCACAGCAGTAGTACCTGTGTATCCAGTCACCAGTCTGTCACAGCAGTTTCTGTGTATCCAGTCACCAGTCTGTCACAGCAGTAGTACCTGTGTATCCAGTCACCAGTCTGTCACAGCAGTTTCTGTGTATCCAGTCACCAGTCTGTCACAGCAGTAGTACCTGTGTATCCAGTCACCAGTCTGTCACAGCAGTAGTACCTGTGTATCCAGTCACCAGTCTGTCACAGCAGTACCTGTGTATCCAATCACCAGTCTGTCACAGCAGTAGTACCTGTGTATCCAGTCACCAGTCTGTCACAGCAGTAGTACCTGTGTATCCAGTCACCAGTCTGTCACAGCAGTTTCTGTGTATCCAGTCACCAGTCTGTCACAGCAGTAGTACCTGTGTATCCAGTCACCAGTCTGTCACAGCAGTAGTGCCTGTGTATCCAGTCACCAGTCTGTCACAGCAGTAGTACCTGTGTATCCAGTCACCAGTCTGTCACAGCAGTAGTACCTGTGTATCCAGTCACCAGTCTGTCACAGCAGTACCTGTGTATCCAGTCACCAGTCTGTCACAGCAGTAGTACCTGTGTATCCAGTCACTAGTCTGTCACAGCAGTAGTACCAGTGTATCCAGTCACCAGTCTGTCACAGCAGTAGTACCTGTGTATCCAGTCACCAGTCTGTCACAGCAGTAGTACCTGTGTATCCAGTCACCAGTCTGTCACAGCAGTAGTACCTGTGTATCCAGTCACCAGTCTGTCACAGCAGTAGTACCTGTGTATCCAGTCACCAGTCTGTCACAGCAGTACCTGTGTATCCAGTCACCAGTCTGTCACAGCAGTAGTACCTGTGTATCCAGTCACTAGTCTGTCACAGCAGTAGTACCAGTGTATCCAGTCACCAGTCTGTCACAGCAGTAGTACCTGTGTATCCAGTCACCAGTCTGTCACAGCAGTAGTACCTGTGTATCCAGTCACCAGTCTGTCACAGCAGTAGTACCTGTGTATCCAGTCACCAGTCTGTCACAGCAGTAGTACCTGTGTATCCAGTCACCAGTCTGTCACAGCAGTAGTACCTGTGTATCCAGTCACCAGTCTGTCACAGCAGTAGTACCTGTGTATCCAGTCACCAGTCTGTCACAGCAGTACCAGTGTATCCAGTCACCAGTCTGTCACAGCAGTAGTACCTGTGTATCCAGTGACCAGTCTGTCACAGCAGTACCTGTGTATCCAGTCACCAGTCTGTCACAGCAGTACCAGTGTATCCAGTCACCAGTCTGTCACAGCAGTACCAGTGTATCCAGTCACCAGTCTGTCACAGCAGTAGTACCTGTGTATCCAGTCACCAGTCTGTCACAGCAGTAGTACCTGTGTATCCAGTCACCAGTCTGTCACAGCAGTACCAGTGTATCCAGTCACCAGTCTGTCACAGCAGTAGTACCTGTGTATCCAGTCACCAGTCTGTCACAGCAGTAGTACCTGTGTATCCAGTCACCAGTCTGTCACAGCAGTAGTACCTGTGTATCCAGTCACCAGTCTGTCACAGCAGTAGTACCTGTGTATCCAGTCACCAGTCTGTCACAGCAGTAGTACCTGTGTATCCAGTCACCAGTCTGTCACAGCAGTTTCTGTGTATCCAGTCACCAGTCTGTCACAGCAGTACCTGTGTATCCAGTCACCAGTCTGTCACAGCAGTAGTACCTGTGTATCCAGTCACCAGTCTGTCACAGCAGTAGTACCTGTGTATCCAGTCACCAGTCTGTCACAGCAGTACCAGTGTATCCAGTCACCAGTCTGTCACAGTAGTAGTACCTGTGTATCCAGTCACCAGTCTGTCACAGCAGTACCAGTGTATCCAGTCACCAGTCTGTCACAGCAGTAGTACCTGTGTATCCAGTCACCAGTCTGTCACAGCAGTAGTACCTGTGTATCCAGTCACCAGTCTGTCACAGCAGTAGTACCTGTGTATCCAGTCACCAGCCTGTCACAGCGGTAGTACCTGTGTATCCAGTCACCAGTCTGTCACAGCAGTAGTACCTGTTTATCCAGTCACCAGTCTGTCACAGCAGTAGTACCTGTGTATCCAGTCACCAGTCTGTCACAGCAGTAGTACCTGTGTATCCAGTCACCAGTCTGTCACAGCAGTTTCTGTGTATCCAGTCACCAGTCTGTCACAGCAGTAGTACCTGTGTATCCAGTCACCAGTCTGTCACAGCAGTAGTACCTGTGTATCCAGTCACCAGTCTGTCACAGCAGTTTCTGTGTATCCAGTCACCAGTCTGTCACAGCAGTAGTACCTGTGTATCCAGTCACCAGTCTGTCACAGCAGTACCTGTGTATTCAGTCACCAGTCTGTCACAGCAGTAGTACCTGTGTATACAGTCACCAGTCTGTCACAGCAGTACCAGTGTATCCAGTCACCAGTCTGTCACAGCAGTAGTACCTGTGTATACAGTCACCAGTCTGTCACAGCAGTACCTGTGTATCCAGTCACCAGTCTGTCACAGCAGTAGTACCTGTGTATCCAGTCACCAGTCTGTCACAGCAGTAGTACCTGTGTATCCAGTCACCAGTCTGTCACAGCAGTAGTACCTGTGTATCCAGTCACCAGTCTGTCACAGCAGTAGTACCTGTGTATCCAGTCACCAGCCTGTCACAGCAGTAGTACCAGTGTATCCAGTCACCAGTCTGTCACAGCAGTAGTACCTGTGTATCCAGTCACCAGCCTGTCACAGCGGTACCAGTGTATCCTGTGTCTCCTTTCTTTTTTTTTTTAACAATAGTTTTTATTATAGTTATACACTATACAACATACACAATAAACACATCCAACTCAAAAGGTATGAAGAATAATACATAGTAAAAGTATTTGTAAACAGAAATTTGGGTTTGTGATGTGGTGGGTAGGGTAGCTACATAGGGGCCTATTTATTATGTGTCTTACCGACATGATGTGATCAGCGGATCATGTCCGACAGACATCACTAAATGCGGTGAGCAATACGCTCTCCGCATTTAGCATTGCACCAGCAGCTCTTGTGAACTGCTGGTGCAACGCCGCCCCCTGCAGATTCACCGCCAATCGGCCACTAGCAGGGGGTGTCAATCAACCCAATCGTATTTGAGTCAGTGAGACTGAGAGGTGTTGAGACTAGGAAGGGGGGGCTAAGTATGGATGTTGGGGATTTCTACCTACGGGGTGGGTAAGGGGGTTGGTTGAGTGGAGTTTGGGGAGTTTGGGAAGTTACGCATGGGTTTTGGCTGTATTGAGCGATGAATTCCCAGTTAAATTTAATGTCAGCAAAACATTAGGTCTTATTTCTTTTGTAGTAACCATATTCCTCAAGGGATAGGATCTCATCTGTTTTTTGTAGCCACAACTCCAGCGTTGATAACTGGGCGACTTCCAGTATATGGCTATGAGGGATTTCGCGCTATTAAGGCCTATTCTTATCAAAGTCGCTCTAATTTTGCAACTAAGTGGCGGGTGTTCATTTAGGAGAACCATTGTGGGGTTCAAAGCGAAGTCTGTTTGGAAGGTGTGTTCAATATTATGCCAAAAGGAGGTTAATTTGCTTCAGTGCCACCACATATGCCTTGTGAATTACAACCTCTCCAGCATAGTGCCAATGAGGCTGGATAAATATTTTTAAGTCTCACTGGGGTCAGATATCAGAGTAGGAGGATCTTATAGTTTAGTTCAATGATCTTATGTGATGTCGAGGATTTGCTTGTGTAGTGGAAGATTTTCTGCCATTTGCCTAGAATACGAGTTTTGCGCTAAACAGGGTGCGAAACTAATGCTAAAAAAGTTGTGTTCTTTCACTCTCCATAGCGCTGCCATTACGAGTTACTGAAAAGCCTCCTTGTGCGTGCGATATGGTGGCGTTAAGCTCTATACCGCACAAAATCCACGGGCTGATTTGACGTGCTTTTTCATTGCCCTTAAAAGGGCATTCAGCTTTTTTCCAAGTGCCCATCCCTAATCTAAAAAAAACACACAAAAAAATAAAAAAAAAACATAACACTAACCCCAGAATATCTACTCACGGTTCCTGAAGTTCGGACATCCATCTTCCTCCAGGCGGCGAGAAGTCTTCATCCAGGCGGCGACACCTTTATCCATCTCTGGGACGTCTTCTATCTGCATCCCGGCGGCGGAGCGGAGCTATCCTAAAAGTGGATCCCATTATGCGTGGAGCATCTTCTTCATACGTTCACCGCCATACACTGAAGTTGAATGCAAGGTAGCCCTTTCAAAATGGCGTACCTTGATTTGATTCCTTTGATTTGAATTTGCAATGTTTTGTAAGTGTTTTTTATTTTTCCTAATTTAGTGTTTATTATTTTTTGTAATTTTAGATTTTTTTATTTTTTTCGTAGTTTGGTTTTTTTAAATTTGTAATTTAGGTTTTTAATTGGTAGTATTTTTTTATTTTATAAGAATAGTTGTTAGGTTTATTTTTATTTCACAGGTAAGTTTTTTTAATTTAAATATAGTTATATTGTAATTTTAATTTAAAGTTAGCGGGTGTTAGGTTTAGGGGTTAATAGTTTAATTTAGTGTTTTGCGATGTGGGGGGGCGGCGGTCTAGGGGTTAATAGGTTTTGTTTAGTAGTTACTATGTGGGGGGCTGGAGGTTTAGGGGTTAGTACTTAATCATAGCATTGGCGATGTGGGGGGCCGGTGGTTTAGGCGTTAATAGGTTTATTTTGGTGTCAGCGATGTTGAGGAGCAGCAAATTAGGGTTTAATAAATTTAATTAGTGTTAGGGGTTAATGTATTTAAATAGTGTTGGCGATGTGGGTGGGCGGCAGATTAGGGGTTAATAACTTTATTTAATAGTTGTGATGTGGGTGGGCTGCATATTAGGGTTAGTAGGTTTAATATAGTGTTTGCGATGCAGGAGGGTGGAGGTTTAAGAGTTAATAGGTAGTTTATGGGTGTTAGTGTACTTTGTAATACTTTAGTTATGAGTTTTGTGAAACATTTTTGTTACGCAAAACCCATAACTACTGCTCTCAGATGGCGGTATGGAGCATTACGCAAGCTTCCTGAACACACAACCTGTAATACCGGCGCTATGAAAATCCCACACAAAAATGTCATTTTTTGAGTGCGGAATGGACGTTGCGTTACAGGCTAAAATGCTTGCGTTACAGCTATACCGACACGACTTGTAATATGCATTCCTGGCCATTCCAGCATAATGGCCAATTTTTCAGCGTTAAAAGCCGTACCGCCCTGTAAAGCAAAACTTGTAATCTAGGTGATTGTTTGGTATCAATAGAAGTGCACAATTCACAATGCCATTGTGTTGTGTAGGAGGGGAGAGAATAAGATTGGGCATTGTGCAGTAGGGTTTTCGCTAGCGAAAGGGAGCCCTTGGATATCATGCCTGAAAGGCAAGTCTGCTAAAAAGGGGTGGGGGTCCTGAGTAGGTTCTGGTTATGTTGGTTCTTGTGGATGAAGTGGTGTAGTTGGGAGTATTTTAACCGGGTTGAAAAGGAGCCGTAGAGATTGTGCTGTAGGTCTGCTCTAGGTTTCTGTTTACCTTGATTGAGGAAATTGGCGATGGGTACTGAATCTATTAGTTTTTGGACAATGCTGCCTTTTTTTGTAGTTCATAACCCCCCATGAATTCTATGTTCGGGTAGACCGGTATGAGTGGGGACGTGGGTGTGGATAGGTTTGGGTTTGCTTTGAGTAGGTAATCCCAAGTGGTAATCACCTGGATTTGGGGAGCCAACAAAGGGATCCTGAGATGAAAGCTCTAAGTAAATAGGAATCTAATGCTATCCATGCTTTGGACTCTCCTCTGCAATGCCAATCTAGGAGTTTCTGGAGGACTACGGAGTGGTAATAGAGGACTACGGAGTGGTAATAGAGATGGATATTGGGTAGTCCTAGACCACCATTTTGGAGGGATCTATACATTGTGGTTTTGTTTATTCTGGGTCGAATCTGGGTCGAATCTGAACCCATATGCTATGAAGTTGTTAATGGAGTTTTGGGTAAGATAGTCATTTTGATAGATTTAATTCTTCCCCACCATGACAGGGGTTTGTCTTTCCATGTTTGAAGAGAATGTTAGATTGATTGAGATAAGGGTTTATAGTTAAGAGGGAATAATCGTGAGGCGCTTGGAAACAACACAACCGCCAGATATTTCAGGTGGGAGAATTGGAGTTTAAAGGGGCAGATGTGTTTTAGATTAGAGAAGACATTGAGGATTTCCAATTTATTGTAATTCATAAGGAAATGGGAAAAGTTACTGAATTTATCCAATTCTGATATTAACGCTGGAAGGGAGAGTGATGGGGAGGAAAGGGTGAGAAGGATAGTGTCAGCAAACATGATGAGTTTGTGGGAATTGGGGCCAACAGTTAATCCCTAAATATATTCAGATTGTTTCAGATGGGGTTTGCCAGCACTTCCATCATGAGGATGAAAAGGATGGGGGAGAGGGAGCAGCCCTGTCTAGTGCCATTTTTAATGCTAAAACTTTAGTTCGAACTTTGGCAGTGTGGCTGGTTTATAAATGAAAGAGTAGATTAAGCATAATGTCTCTGAATCTGAAATGTTTGAGTACTGCTTAGGAAAGCCCAGTTTAGTCTGTCGAAGGCTTTCTCTGCATCAGTGGAGACCAGAATAGTGGAACAAAGCCTGCCTAATCTACATGAATGGGGGTGTGTAGGATTGTATTGAATTGCTTGGCAAGGATCTTTGCATAGCTCTTGATGTCTCCATTTAATGGAGATAATGGCCTCTATTTATCAAAGGTCTCTCGGACATGATCCGACAGTGCGGATCAGGTCCGACAGACCTCGCTGAATGCGGAGAGCAATACGCTCTCCGTATTCAGCATTGCACCAGCAGCTTGCAAGAGCTGCTGGTGCAACGCCGCCCCCTGCAGACACGCGGCCAATTGGCCGCCAGCAGGGGGGTGTCAATCAACCCGATCGTACTCGATCGGGTGGATTTCCGGCGATGTCTGTCCGCCTGCTCAGAGCAAGCGGACAGGTTATGGAGCAACGGTCTTTGTGACCGCTGCTTCATAACTGCTGTTTCTGGCGAGTCTGAAGGCTCGCCAGAAACACGGGCCGTCAAGCTCCTTCCGGAGCTTGATAGATAGGCCCCATAGGGTGATAATTACTGGGCTCTGCAGGGTTTTTTTCCAGGTTTGGGGATGACCGATATATGGGCTTCCAGGAAGTTGGGTAAGAAGCAATTTCCTTCATCTAGGGAGTTAAATAATTTGGTGAGGTGTGGGATGAGAATGTGTTGGACACACTTGTAATATACTGTTGATAATCTGTCTGGACAAGGGCTTTTATGTAGGGGGGTGTCATTGTTGCTGCTGCTACCTGTTGTGCAGTGATAGGGTCATCCAATTGTTTGGCAATATGTTTGGGTAGGGTTGGTAGGTTAGAGTCATTAACTTGTAATATGTGCGTTAACCAACGTGTGCAAACAGCTGAAGTCGAGCGAAGTTAATGTGTGAGTGGGAGCGCAAACTACTGCTCCACTCATAATCTAGCCCTTAGTGTAAAAACAATTCTACCAAGTGAAGAGTTCATTTATGAATATGCCTTACCTTCGAAAAATGCTTTACAGAGAAGCATTGATTGTTTTGCTTGCGATTTTTATTAAATTATTGCAAATGCTCTTTCTCTATATCTTACCCTGTGTAGTATAAGCAATATGAGACTGACAGTTATTGTTGTATTATCTTTTATTAGATAGTAGGCTTGTTAGTTGTATTAGTGCATTTGTGGCATCGTACTGAAGAGCAAAAGTTTGTGAATGATTTGCCAATATTGGGTCAGATTACGAGTGGAGCACTATCGTTTTGCTTGTGAGTGATATTGGGGTTAAATTGTGCTCATATTACAAGTTGAACATAAAACACGATCGCTTGAGCGCAATTGAGGTTAACGCTTGTCGGGTTATCAAGTCCTCAGAGCTCTGGTTAACTGTTTCGTAAAACAAAATACATAAAAAATTCACTACACAATACAGTTACACTAATAATAGCACAATCTAATAAAATTTTTTTTTTAAAATTGCACAAAAAAGTTATAATGGCTCAAAGATATGAGGTCTCAGGTGTAAGAATAAAAAGCAGGCAAAGGGATTATATACAAAAATAAATAATATAAATATATATGTCTATATATGTATACATATGTATTTATATGTGTATATATGCATTTATAAACAAATACACATATAAACACATAAATGCATATGTACACAATGCATTGGAGCCCTTTTATTAATTACATTTAATAAAGTTTTACTTTGAATTTGTTATAAATATTTTACATTACAATGTTCTGCACATAGCAGAATATGTTCTATGTATTTATAAATAGATATTCCTATATATATCTATGTAATCATGTATATTATTATTATCATTTATTTGTATAGCGCCGCAAAAATACTGTAGCGTACAAAATACCATCAGATATATGTAGAATCTTTTATTTATGAATATATAGAACATGTTCTGCTATGTGAAGAACATTGGTATGTGAAATATTCATATTTTCATGTCGGTTTAGCTCAGTTGAGAATATGGTATCGGGTTTGCACGTGAGTGAGGTGTTAGTTTTCTCCCCCAAAATTCTTTGCTTTATTGACTTCTATGGGGAATACGTGAACGCACACGAAAGCGATAACTTTTAACTTTCAACTCATAAAATGAGCGCAACCTGATGCGGGCAAAAGTTTACTTCTAGCGCAATAAGCGATATAGCGAAAGCGATAAATAGCGCTCTGCTTGTAATCTGGCCCATTATTTTTTTTAATATTGCTCATTTCATGTTCAAATATTTTAATTATCAGTTTACTATTTTTAACAAATTATATTTTAACTTTTACTTTATGACTGGCATTATCTTACTCTACTTCAGGGGGCATATTTATCAAGCTCCATACGGAGCTTGATGCCCCGTGTTTCTGGTCTAAAGACCGCTGCTCCATAACCTGTCCAGCTGCTCTGAATACGATCAGGATGATTGACACCCCCTGCAGGGGGCGGTATTGCACCAGCAGTTCACATACGATCCGCTGGACTCAGTCCGACACAGATCGATGGTTACGTCACTCCAGATGTTCCAAACGCAAGTTCGGCACAATCTGACAACTTTTGGAAGTTATCAAGATCCTACCAGGTACGCTCGCCACTTTTCCGGCCCAGCATACCTGGTTTTCAACCCGCCACCCTGGAGGCTGCGGATCCCATAGGAATCAATGGGAGTCTGACAGCAGCGAAAGCTCATATTCGCTGCTGCCCGATATCCCATTGATTTCTATGGGAATGTTTACACCTAACACCCTAACATGTACCCCGAGTCTAAACACTCCTAATCTGCCCCCCCTACACCGCCGTCACCTACATTATACTTATTAACCCCTAAACCCGCCGCTCCTGGAGCCCACCGCCACTCTAATAAACGTATTAACCCCTAAACCGCCGCTCCCGGATCCCGCCACAACGAAATAAAGTTATTAACCCCTAAACCGCCGCTCCCGGACCCCGCCGCCACCTACATTTTATTTATTAACCCCTAATCTGCCCCCCCCTACACCGCCGCCACTATATTAATTTTATTAACCCCTAAACCTAAGTCTAACCCTAACCCTAACACCCCCCCTAACTTAAATATTATTTAAATTAATCTAAATAAATTTACTATTATTAACTAAATTATTCCTATTTAAAACTAAATACTTACCTATAAAATAAACCCTAAGATAGCTACAATATAATTAATAATTACATTGTAGCTATTTTTTTTATTTTTTTATTTTACAGGCAACTTTGTATTTATTTTAACTAGGTACAATAGTTATTAAATAGTTATTACCTATTTAATAACTACCTAGTTAAAATAAATACAAAAGTACCTGTAAAATAAACCCTAACCTAAGTTACAATTACACCTAACACTACAATTAAATAAATTAAATTAATTAACTCCAATTACCTACAATTAAATACAATTAAATAAAATAAACTAAAGTACAAAAAAAATTACAGAAAATAAAAAAAATAATTACAAGAATTTTAAACTAATTACACCCAATCTAAGCCCCCTAATAAAATAAAAAAGCCCCCCAAATAATAAAATTCCCTACCCTATACTAAATTACAAATAGCCCTTAAAAGGGCTTTTTGCGGGGCATTGCCCCAAAGTAATCAGCTCTTTTACATGTAAAAAAAGAAATACAACCCCCCCAACATTAAAACCCACCACCCACACACCCAACCCTACCCTAAAACCCACCCAAACCCCCCTTAAAAAAAACTAACACTAACCCCCTTGAAGATCACCCTACCTTGAGCCGTCTTCACCCAGCCGGGCACAAGTGGACCTCCAGAGGGGCAGAAGTCTTCATCCGATCCGGGAAGAAGAGGACCTCCAGACGGGCAGAAGGCTTCATCCAGGCGGCATCTTCTATCTTCATCCATCCATAGCGGAGCGGGTCCATCTTCAATCCATCCGACGCAGAGCATCCTCTTCCATCGACGTCCTAACGAAGAATGAAGGTTCCTTTAAATGACGTCATCCAAGATAGCATCCCTTGAATTCCGATTGGCTGATAGGATTCTATCAGCCAATCGGAATTAAGGTAGGAAAAATCCTATTGGCTGATGCAATCAGCCAATAGGATTGAGCTCGCATTCTATTGGTTGATTGGAACAGCCAATAGAATGCGAGCTCAATCCTATTGGCTGATTTGATCAGCCAATAGGATTGAACTTCAATCCTATTGGCTGATTGCATCAGCCAATAGGATTTTTCCTACCTTAATTCCGATTGGCTGATAGAATCTTATCAGCCAATCGGAATTCAAGGGATGCCATCTTGGATGACGTCATTTAAAGGAACCTTCATTCTTCGTTAGGACGTCGATGGAAGAGGATGCTCCACGTCGGATGGATTGAAGATGGACCTGCTCTGCTCCGGATGGATGAAGATAGAAGATGCCGCCTAGATGAAGCCTTCTGCCCGTCTGGAGGTCCTCTTCTGCCCGGATCGGATGAAGACTTCTGCCCCTCTGGAGGTTCACTTGTGCCCGGCTGGGTGAAGACGGCTCAAGGTAGGGTGATCTTCAAGGGGGTTAGTGTTAGGTTTTTTTAAGGGGGGTTTGGGTGGGTTTTAGAGTAGGGTTGGGTGTGTGGGTGGTGGGTTTTAATGTTGGGGGGGTTGTATTTCTTTTTTTATAGGTAAAAGAGCTGATTACTTTGGGGCAATGCCCTGCACAAAGCCCTTTTAAGGGCTATTTGTAATTTAGTATAGGGTAGGGATTTTTATTATTTTGGGGGGCTTTTTTATTTTATTAGGGGGCTTAGATTAGGTGTAATTAGTTTAAAATTCTTGTAATTTTTTTTTTATTTTCTGTAAAAAAATTTTTTTGTACTTTAGTTTATTTTATTTAATTGTATTTAATTGTAGGTAATTGTAGTTAATTAATTAAATTTATATAATTGTAGTATTAGGTGTAATTGTAACTTAGGTTAGGGTTTATTTTACAGGTAAATATTTGTATTTATTTTAGCTAGGTAGTTATTAAATAGTTAATAACTATTTAGTAACTATTCTACCTAGTTAAAATAAATACAAACTTGCCTGTAAAATAAAAATGAACCCTAAGCTAGCTACAATGTAACTATTAGTTATATTCTAGCTAGCTTAGGGTTTATTTAATAGGTAAGTATTTAGTTTTAAATAGGAATTATTTATTTAATTATAGTTATTTTATTTAGATGTATTTAAATTATATTTAAGTTAGGGGGTATTAGGGTTAGAGTTAGACTTAGGTTTAGGGGTTAATATGTTTATTATAGTGGCGGCGGTGTAGGGGGGCAGATTAGGAGTTAATAAATATAATGTAGGTGGCGGTGGGCTCCGGGAGTGGCGGTTTAGGAGTTAAACAATTTATTTAGTTGCGGCGGGGTCCGGGATCGGCAGGATAGGGGTTAATAACTTTATGTAGGTGGTGGCGGTATAGGGGCGGCAGATTAGGGGTTAATAGGTATAATGTAGGTGGCGGCGGGATCCGGGAGCGGCAGTTTAGGGGTTAATAACTTTATTTAGGTGCGGGGGGCTCCGAGAGCGGCGGTTTAGGGGGTAAAACAGTTAGTATAGTGTGGGTGCTTAGTGACAGGGTAGCAAGAAAGCTGCGAATAAGCCGAAGAGCAGCGAGATCGATGACTGTTAGTTAACAATAGTCCACTGCTCATCGCTCCGTACTTGGTGTGTGGCTGTTTGACAGCTTTCTTGATAAATTTGGCGAACGTATTCAGGTCCACAGCGGCGATCTTAGGCGAGCGTATTGGGGCCGTCGAATGCAGGTAAGTAGACAGCTTGATAAATAGAGGCCCATATCTCATGTGGCTGTTATAAGATTGACTCAATAACTATTTTGAGCTCTGCAGTTGCTATTATATTTAAAAAGTTAATGAAAGGCATTTTAAATACAAAATCTAAAACAAATAAAATAAAATAAATTGTCAAGTCCAAAAAAAACCTTTCATGATTTAAATAGGGAATGTAATTTTAAATAACTTTCCAATTTACCTTTATCACCAATTTTGCTTTGTTCTCTTGGTATTCTTAGGTGAAAGCTAAACCTAGGAGGTTCATATGATAATTTCTTAGACCTTGAAGACTGCCTCTAATATGAATGCATTTTGACCACTAGAGGGCATTAGTTTATGTGTTTCATATAGATAACATTGACCTCATGCACGTGAAGTTACCCAGGAGTGAGCATTGATTGGCTAAAATGCAAGTCTATCAAAAGAACTGAAATAAGGGGGCAGTTTGCAGAAGCATAGATACAAGGTAATCACAGAGGTAAAAAGTGTATTTCTATAACAGTGTTGGTTGTGCAAAACTGGGGAATGGGTAATAAAGGGATTATCTTTCTTTTTAAACAACAAAAAAATTTGTTGTTGACTGTCCCTTTAAGAATTTCACACCATTTAACTTTATTTTATCATTTACATTCAAATCCTCACCTGCAAACATAAAAAGCTGTGAAAAAGACCAAAATGAAATTCATCAAGGTACATGCTGTTAGATAAATTAAAAAATTAAGTGAAAACATGCACAAAAGTATTTTTCTGATAGACAAGAAAATCACTGTAAAGACTGTGACACACTGCAAGCGATGCAGCGTGCAGCGTGATGATGCGACTGTGCTCGCTCAGTGTGTCCTGCCTTTTCATCTCACTTCAGAAGTGATGCGACATGGCGCAAAGCAGCCGCTTCGCATCGCTTGCAGTGTGTCCCAGCCTTAAGATTTGCACATTGAAAATTGTTGGTGGAGTTTTCAGGATGCAAAGTGGGAAAAAAATTATACACAACACCAAATCTGGGTTTTCTAATGAACTGGAACGAAGGTTACCACAGGCCATCAGATCACATGATCTTCCTGTTAAAGCACACCACATATGAAGTAAGCAAAATATACCATACCTTCTAATTATGGGGTGATTTGTTTTGGCAGACTGCCTTTATTTGATGCTCACAGGCAAAAAGTAATTATGGCACCAACAAATCTAAACAGTTCCTAGCCCACACTGGAGCACCAGGTTAGTAAGCATTCAGCCAATCTATACAGGGGGCCACACTGGGGGCCACTCAGCCAGCTATGATAAGCCACCCTCCAATACTCAGCACCAAGCAGAATTTTGAAGACATGGTTTCCTGATTTGCTGACAACAGAAGAGAGAGCAAATTCAAACTCAAAATGATCAACACTGGTTTACCAAAATAAAGGCAACATCAACAGACCTGGAGATCTGGGAGGGCCCGGACCGGCAGCATAGCCAACTGGAGCTCATGCAATGAGTCTTCCCCATAAACAAAGGTAAGTCATTCACTGGCTCCAGTGATTCAACTGGACCACAGTCCCCTCAGTTGGCTTGTATTTGTTATGTCCTATGGCTGGTAGATAATAAAGAATAAATATAGACATTTTTATGGCAAAAATTAATTTATTTGTTTCTGTACAACAATTTATGCAAATATAGTCTAACTAGAATGGCTGGTGGTAGGAATGTCATGGAATTTGAAAACTACATAAAAATCAAAGGAAGGTATTTTGTAGAAAAGTACAATCTTTTTTTAAAATCCTGTAAAAAGTATAGTAATTTGATAGCAAAACGACTTCATAGAGTATAATATTACTGAAAATTTCCTCAAAGATGTTACTGCACTGTTTATGCTGCTGAGATGTAATTAGCTACTGAAGTATAAAGGTGTGAGGAATAAACTTCACATAGTCACAGCCCTTAGTCATTAAGCACAACTGTGCTATATTCCTGGAAAATATGGGAAAGCCTCACACAGATGGTGTTAGATCTATGTACCCCAGAGGGTTTGCTGCTGACCTCAGATTTGTGCTGCTCCAGAGATGATGCTGTAGTGCACATGTGTGTGTTTGGTAGGATAGTAATTTGTAATGAAATATCTGATTATTTCTTATTGCAACTCTGCAGAGATTCCTTCCTTGGCACATGGCAGTATGAATAAAAAATTAAATAGATTATGACATCCAACAAGAACCAACATCCTTCTAATAATCTTCTATCTATACTAGGGAAGTAAATGAAGAAGCCTTCATTTTCTTGTGTGCTATACATGTTGGGTCCTATTTATCAAGTTCCGTATGGAGCTTGATGGCTCGTGTTTCTCTAAAGACCGCTGCTCCATAACCTGTCCGCCTGCTCTGTGGCGGCGGACAGACATAGCCGAAAATCAACCTGATCCAATACGATTGGGTTGATTGACACCCCCTGCTAGCGGCCACGAATATGCAGGGGGCGGTATTTCACCAGCAATTCACCAGAACTACTGGTGCAATGATAAATGCAGAGAGCGTATGCTTTTGGCATTTATTGATGTGCGGCGGACATGAACCGCAATATCGGATCATGTCTGCTCGCACCTTCTTAAATATGCCCCCTAGTCTGATGTGTGAGTGCAGATAGGTCTTGTTTATGCATGTCACACCATGTAAGATCTTACATTACATGATATCAAGCTTTGTGTATGAAGTGTTCTGGTGAGTCGTCTATTGTTGACTCTGGGGGGTAGTTATCAACGTGTCTATTTTACCTGTCTTCGCCGGCCCAATACGCCCGCCTAAGCTCGCCTCACATCGATGCCGCGGACCTGCAAAAATTCGCCTAAGTTATCAAAAAAGCTGTCAAAAAGCCGCGCACCAAGTATGGGGCGATGAGCAGCGGACTGTGAGAATTATCACTCATCCGATCTCGCTGCTCTTCGGCTTTTTTTACAGCTTTATTGCTAGCCTGTCACTAAGCACCCACACTAAACTACACTGTTCTACCCCCTATACCGGCGCCCCCGGAGCCCCCCGCAACTAAATAAAGTTGCTAACCCCTAAACCGCCACTCCTAAACCCCGCCACAACTCTTATAAATGTATTAACCCCTAAACCGCCGCTCCCGGACACCGCTGCCACCTACATTATACCTAGTAACCCCTATCCTGCCCCCTCTATACCGTCGCCCTCTATAATAAAGTTATTAACCCCTATCCTGCTGATCCCGCACCTCGCCGCAAATAAATAAATAGTTTAACCCCTAAACTGCCGCTCCCTGACCCCGCCGCAACCTATATTAAATTTATTAACCCCTATCCTGCCCCCCTACACCGTCGCCACCTATAATAAACTTATTAACCCCTATCCTGCCCCCCACTACACCGCCGCCACTGTAATAAAATTATTAACCCCTAAACCTAAGTCTAACACTAACCCTAACAACCCCCCTAACTTAAATATTAATTAAATAAATCTAAATAATATTTCTATTATGAACTAAATTAATCCTATTTAAAACTAAATACTTACCTATAAAATAAACCCTAATATAGCTACAATATAAATAATAATTATATTGTAGCTATCTTAGGATTTATTTTTATTTTACAGGCAACTTTCAATTTATTTTAACTAGGTACAATAGCTATTAAATAGTTATTAACTATTTAATAGCTTACCTAGCTAAAATAAAGAGAAATTAACCTGTAAAATAAAAACTAACCTAAGTTACAATTACACCTAACACTACACTATACATAAATAAATTATTCCTATTTAAAACTAAATACTTACCTGTAAAATAAACCCTAAGATAGCTACAATATAATTAATAATTACATTGTAGCTATCTTAGGATTTATATTTATTTTACAGGTAACTTTGTATTTATTTTAGCTAGTTAGAATAGTTATTAAATAGTTATTAACTATTTAATAACCACCTAGCTAAAAGAAATACAAAATTACCTGTAAAATAAATCCTAACCTAAGTTACAATTAAACCTAACACTACACTATCATTAAATTAATTAAATAAATTACCTACAAATAACTACAATTAAATACAATTACATAAACTAACTAAAGTACAAAATATAAAAAAGCTAAGTTACAAAAAATAAAAAAAATAAGTTACAAACATTTTAAAAATATTACAACAATTTTAAGCTACTTACACCTAATCTAAGCCCCCTAATAAAATAACAAACCCCCCAAAATAAAAAATGCCCTACCCTATTCTAAATAAAAAAGTTCAAAGCTCTTTTACCTTACCAGCCCTTAAAAGGGCCTTTTGTGGGGCATGCGCCAAAGAATTCAGCTCTTTTGCCTGTAAAAGAAAAATACAACCCCCCCAACATTAAAACCCACCACCCACATACCCCTAATCTAACCCAAACCCCCCTTAAAATTACCAATCAGCCAATCAGATTGAGCTTGCATTCTATTGGCTGATCAGAACAGCCAATAGAATGCGAGCTCAATCTGATTGGCTGATTGGATCAGCCAATCGGATTGAACTTGAATCTGATTGGCTGATTCAATCAGCCAATCAGATTTTTGCTACCTTAATTCCGATTGGCTGATAGAATCCTATCAGCCAATCGGAATTGAAGGGACGCCATCTTGGATGACGTCCCTTAAAGGAGCCTTCATTCGTCGGTAGTCCGTCGGTAAAGAAGGATGTTCCGCGTCGGCGGGATGAAGATTGAAGACCCCGCTTGGAAGATGACATCGCCCGGATAGAAGACTTCTTCAGCGCTTCTTGGAAGATGACATCACCCGGATGGAAGACTTCTTCAGCGCCGCTTGGAGGATCACTTCATCGGATGGAAGATTTCTTCAGCGCCGCTTGGAGGATAACTTCTGCCGCTCCGGGTCTCCTCTTCGGTTCCATCGCTGCTCGGCTGAGTGAAGACGACTCAAGGTAGGATGATCTTCAGGGGATTAGTGTTAGGTTATTTTAAGGGGGGTTTGGGTTAGATTAGGGGTATGTGGGTGGTGGGTTTTAATGTTGGGGGGTTGTATTTTTCTTTTACAGGCAAAAGAGCTGAATTCTTTGGGGCATGCCCCACAAAAGGCCCTTTTAAGGGCTGGTAAGGTAAAAGAGCTTTGAACTTTTTAATTTAGAATAGGGTAGGGCATTTTTTTATTTTGGGGGGGTTTGTTATTTTATTAGGGGGCTTAGATTAGGTGTAAGTAGCTTAAAATTGTTGTAATATTTTTAAAATGTTTGTAACTTTTTTTGTAACTTAGCTTTTTTTATTTTTTGTACTTTAGTTAGTTTATGTAATTGTATTTAATTGTAGTTATTTGTAGTTAATTTATTTAATTTATTTAATGATAGTGTAGTGTTAGGTTTAATTGTAACTTAGGTTAGGATTTATTTTACAGGTAATTTTGTATTTCTTTTAGCTAGGTAGTTATTAAATAGTTAATAACTATTTAATAACTATTCTAACTAGCTAAAATAAATACAAAGTTACCTGTAAAATAAATATAATTTCTAAAATAGCTACAATGTAATTATTAATTACATTGTAGCTATCTTAGGGTTTATTTTACAGATAAGTATTTAGTTTTAAATAGGAATAATTTATTTAAGTATAGTGTAGTGTTAGGTGTAATTGTAACTTAGGTTAGTTTTTATTTTACAGGTAAATTTCTCTTTATTTTAGCTAGGTAAGCTATTAAATAGTTAATAACTATTTAATAGCTATTGTACCTAGTTAAAATAAATTGAAAGATGCCTGTAAAATAAAAATAAATCCTAAGATAGCTACAATATAATTATTATTTATATTGTAGCTATCTTAGGGTTTATTTTACAGGTAAGTATTTAGTTTTAAATAGGATTAATTTAGTTCATAATAGAAATATTATTTAGATTTATTTAATTAATATTTAAGTTAGGGGGGTGTTAGGGTTAGTGTTAGACTTAGGTTTAGGGGTTAATACATTTATTACAGTGGCGACGGTGTAGGGGGGGCAGATTAGGGGTTAATAAATTTAATATAGGTTGAGGCAGGGTCCGGGAGCGGCGGTTTAGGGGTTAATACATGTATTATAGTTGCGGTGGGCTCCGGGAGCGGCGGTTTAGGGGTTAATACATATATTATAGTTGCGGTGGGCTCCGGGAGTGGCGGTTTAGGGGTTAATATGTATAGAGTAGCTTGCGGTGGGCTCCGGGAGCGGCGGTTTAGGGGGTAATAACTTTATTTAGTTGCGGCGGTGTAGGGGGGGACAGATTAGTGGTGTTTAGACTCGGGGTACATGTTAGGGTGTTAGGTGTAGACATCTCCCATAGGAATCAATGGGATGTCTGGCAGCAGCGAACTTGTACTTTCGCTATGGTCAGACTCCCATTGATTCCTATGGGATCCGCCGCCTCCAGGGTGGCGGTTTGAAAACCAGGTACGCTGGGCCGGAAAAGTGCCGAGCGTACCTGCTAGTTTTTTGATAACTAGCAAAAGTAGTCAGATTGTGCCGTACTTGTGTGAGGAACATCTGGAGTGACGTAAGAATCGATCTGTGTCGGACTGAGTCCGGCGGATCGAAGTTTACGTCACAAAATTCTACTTTTGCCGGTCTCTAGCCTTTGATAACTAAGGCGAATCAGCCTTGCCACAAATACGCTGCGGAATTCCAGCGTATTTGAGGTTGACGGCTTGATAACTAGGCCCCTTTGTCTGAAATGTAGCTTGTGTATTAGATCACAAAATGGAGACTAACATTTTGGGAAATGCACAATGGGAATTTTAATTTGGTTTTCAGAAGTCAAGATGAAAATAATATGCTGTTTGCTACAAAATTATGATTGCAACATAAAATAAGTGATAATAAGTGACACTGAGACTTACAAAAGTGTGTGTACAGGGTTCGAGATTTTAAATTTGATCAGGAGTGAAAACAGGGGCAAAAATATATATTTTATCCTGAGAACCTTCCTTATTTGGCTACATCATTTGTTATTCTTTGAGTTAAATGAATAAAAACACAGAAATATCAAGGAGGTGTAACCGTCTGGGCACACATAAAAAAAAGCTAATTAAAAAAACAAAAAACATAATTTTATAGACCAAATTTATCATTAGAAATTTTGGGTTAATTTGAAAATTAATATTTTGTTAAAATATATCTAGAAATAAATGATTATAACTTTGAAGAATTTTTTTTCCCAGAAAGTGGACTTTACTACATGTCATGCAATATAACCAGCATAAGCTATCTTAAATAATGTGACCACACAAATAATGAGGCCATCAAATAGCCTCAAAAAAGACCCCAATGGATTATTAGTCAACAGTCATTGTCTTACAAATAGGTGATATATATATATATATATATATTTTTTTTTAAAGTATTTATATTGAGGTTACTACAATACAGAAAGAAAAAAGAAAATAAAAAGCATGAGATTATATAAACAAAACCATAGTAATACAAAAAAAGGCATCGTTATGAGCATACATGGGGGCTTATTTATTAAATGTCTGTCCGACATGATCCGATCAGCGGATCATGTCCGACAGACATCGGTGAATGCGTAGAGCAATACGCTCTCCGCATTCAGCATTGCACCAGGTGCTCTTGTGAACTGCTGTTGCAACGACGCCCCCTGCAGATTTGCGGTCAATCAACCCCATGGTGTTTTGGCATGTAGGCAGTCGTATGATGCAGGTAATTCTAGATTCTTGTAAAGCGGAGATCCAAAGCTATATGCTTAGCACTTTGTATCATCTATGTCTCATAAATTACCTTCTGATATTGTTTTGTATCATATCGATCTTTACAGCTATCACATATGTCATTGCAGTTGCACAAACTTCTATTATGGCCTAATATATGAATTTACCTAGATAGCATCCTTTATGAGAAGTGTCTCTATTAACTATAACGCTATGGGAACTCTAAAATGTATGCTGTGTATATGAAATGTAGAAACCTCATTTTTCTCTTTTATAGAGGTTTAGTCAACTATAGTGAACCCCTATTTTCAATTTACAAGTTTAATGATGAAAGAAACCCCATAAGAAAATCAATGGTTGCTCTTGGACCTTTATCATAAAGAAGTACTAGGAAGGGGTATGAAATGGGGCATATGTTAGGTATTATCAGGACATGAGTAGGATATATTTTCATGTTTTAACTATGTAAACTGTGAGTGGGGGGGAAACAGAACTGGCAGTAATATAAGAGGATCTCTGTACCATATGGATAATTTAACAACTGGATGAGGAATGCAACATATATCTAAGGTAAGGTATCGCTAAAAGGTCTTAATGAGGGTCAGGCATGTATAACCACAGTACCTATCCCTTCAACTGTTATTAGCATTTGAAGTCTGGTGTAATAACGCTGGCCTAACCAAAACCTAAGGGATTTTACTTTTCTTACTATTAGTTAGAACATAGTCAACAGAATTCTATATGAAAACTTGAGATGTAATCACTAAGGGGGTTGGAAAAAGAGGTATACAAGTAAAATTCTCTGTGGCTATTAAGGAGAGTATCAAAACAACTTTGCATTATAGTCTAATGTAATTTGAAAATACCTCTTAATTTTGCATGATTATTGAAAACCACAGTATAAGTTATATGTGTGAAATTTAACCTCGTATATATATATATGTATGTACTTAGGTAACTATAAATATATGTAGCATTCCAAGCTAGAAGAGCTGTAGAAGTTATACATGTAAAGATAAATTAATCAATGTTGTACTATGAAACATTAAGCTATTTCAAATAGTAGCTAAGCTAAAACTGTATATAATAACAACTGGACCATTAGACTAGTCAAATCTATAGGGAACATACAATATAATAGGCCTCACCATTCAAACATGATACACTAAAATAGAGACTAAACAGAAACTTAGGTTTGTAACCTTCATATAGTTTAGTATCCTAGTGAACATTAAGATCTAAAAAGAATACTATGAGGTGGGAGACTGTAGGAGTCAGACCTGAGGCATAGAGGAAGTTCATATAATAGAGAACATATTGGCTTACAGTATTTCCCCCCTCCTGAGGTCCACATAAAACTTAGTGGGATAAGAAACTGTCATAAATCTGAAGCTGGAGTCACCATCTTCGTGGTGTGGCCTGCCATACCGCTAGTAGTTCTATGCTGTGTAGTAGTTATCCCACACCAGATAGCCAAGGTAGATGGCTTCTCAGAATAGCGTGACATAAACTCTCTGTCACTGGTTTAAAGTGTCCCTCGGTCGTGTGTTCCCAAGAATCACACTTTTCCCTTGTGCGGTGTAGGTTACCCCATTTAGAGTATGGCAGGTATTAAATAGGATAGTTAGGCTCTTTGCAATACCCTTTGCTGATCCGGAATCAGGTCTGATAGTTTGACTTGCTGCTTCCATGGGATCTGTTTCTGTGTCCCTCCATGAGTCTTGAAAACTAAGTGGTGAACGCTGGAGCCCAAAAGCGTCATCACATTTATACTCAGCTGTGGAGGCAGAAATGTAAGTATCTTGCGCTGCTGGGACCATTTCTGCTGATAGGAATGCCATCTGGAGCGCATGTTCAAACTTATCTCTGTATTCCTCTATGCGGCAACTTACTTCCTTGATGAGAGATGCCGCGGATACCATATTACGACTTATTAACAGTTAATACACTTAGGGAAAATGGAATAGAGTATAGCAACAGCCTTAGGAGCATATGTGATCGGCCTTGCCCAAAATGGCGAAGTATTTGCGATGTGCGCTGCTCAGTTCTCCAGTAGATTGCGGCTTGGATAAGGCTATCTAAGAACTCTCGAAGTCTCCAAGCCATTCCGTCAACACAGTGTGTTTACCCGTCTGGTGCCCTACTGGTACTGCTATCCAACGTAACTATTCCAATTGTACTTGCAGGTATAGCTACACTGCCGTTCATGTACTGTTGAGGTAGAAAGATGGCCATCCCAAATGGCCTCAGCACAAAGCGTCAGAGAACTACGGGTTTCTTATGTCTCTCCAATGTTGCAAAACTTTTGTTGCAGTATAGGGATGCTAGAGGTTGTCACTAAACATATCTATACTTAAGGTACAGTTTTGGGCAATTTTACACTTATTTGTCAGTATTTAAACAGCTAATGAAACTTTAATTAATCTACATGTTACTCTCAGACTAGTCTTTTCTTTGAATGCATCATTCTATCTAGCATTTATTTAGTGTATAATGTCCCTTTAAGGACCCGGAATTTCAGACAAAAACTTACCCTAAAGACCAGAGTATTTTTAGCATTTTTTTCTATTACTCCATTTAAACAGAAAAAGAGCCTTCTTTTTTTGTAGACAACCCAAGGTATTGATCAAGGGCCAATTTGGTATATTTTATGCCATCATTTCCCTGCCAAATGCAATCAAATAGATTTTTTTTTCCATAAACCTTGGAGTTTTCACTGAAATTATTTACATATAATGTATGCAGTCAAAACAGAAATAGTTGTAAAAGCTTTTCTGGGATCCCCTTTGTTCAGAAATAGCAGACATATATGGCTTTGCCTTTTGGTAATTAGAAGGCTGCTAATTGCAGCTGCACACACACTTCTGAAATTGTAAGGTTAAGTTTAGCTTTAGGGGTAGATTTACCAAGCAGTGGATGCTGCTATCTACCCCCATACTTTCTGTCTCACCGGAAATGTAAGTTAAGAAGCAGCGGTCATAAGACCGAGCTTCTTAACTCGACCGCCACCTCTGAGGCGGCAGACAGCAATCAGCCAGATCGGATACGATCGGGTTGATTGACACCCCCTGCTAGTGGCCGATTGGCTAGACTAGAAATGCTTGTGCAATGATAAATGCAGACAGCCCAAACATTTATAAATCTACCCCTCAGAGGCCGAATGATCAAATATCTGTCGGACCTGATCCGACAGGTCGGATCAGGTCCGACAGACATCTCTGAATGCTTAGAGCAATACGCTCTCCGTATTCAGCATTGCACCAGCAGCTCACAGCAACGCCACCGCCTGCAGACTCGCGGCCAATGGGCTGCCAGCGGGGAGGTGTCAATCAACCCGATCATACTCGATCGGGTTGAATTGTGGCGATTCCTGTCCGCCTGCTCAGAGCAGACAGACAGGGTATGGTTATCTTTAGACCGCTGCTTCATAACTGCTGATTCTGGCCCTCAAGCTCCAAACGGAGCATGATAAATGGGCCTCTCAGTGTTAAGATTACCCTCCCGCCCCCTGATCCCTACCTGATCCCTCCTAAACAGCTCTCTTCCTCCCTCACCCCCCACTGGTCCCCACCATCTTAGGTACTAGCAGACAGTCTGCCAATGTGAAGCTTTAGGGCATTTTTTTTAATTT
The DNA here is from genome assembly GCF_027579735.1 of Bombina bombina. NCBI lineage: Eukaryota > Metazoa > Chordata > Amphibia > Anura > Bombinatoridae > Bombina > Bombina bombina. Next base: position 88,061,388 of record NC_069501.1, read on the forward strand.
TCTGCAGAGTATTTTCCCCTAACCCTCCCACCTCCACGATCTCCCCAAACAGCTCTCTAACCCTACCCCTCTAACTAGTATTCGCTATCTTAGGTACTGGCAGCTGGTTTCCAGTACCCAGTTCATATAATTTTTTACCTTTTTTTATTTATTAAAAATATAAAAGGGGGTATATTTGGGGGGGGGGGGGGTGAAAGCTATGTTTTAATCATAGACCTTTTTTTCCAGACAGGAGCTAAACATAACTTTGCTAATACACATTGAAACTGCCTAAGTAGCTTCGGGGCTGATTTGCTCATGATAACCTGCAGCCATAAGTTAAGGACTAGTCTTACGATCACTGCTTAATGCGTCCTCAACCTCAGATGTTGTGTCACACAACCAGGACTAATTTGTCTATGATGACTGACAAGCAGCCCAATCTTAAAGGGACAGATCACATTACACAAAAACACACACAATTCAAAAGTATGGTAATACAAATGTGAGAGAGGTAGAGTGATATAGTGTGGTAGAGATATAGGGGCCTATTTATCAAATGTCTGTCGGACCTGATCCGACAGTGCGGATCAAGTCCGCAAGACCTGGCTGAATGCGGAGAGCAATACGCTCTCCATATTCAGCATTGCACCAGCAGCTTACAAGAGCTGCTGGTGCAACGCCGCCCCCTGCAGACTCTCAGCCAATGGGCCACCAGCAGGGGGTGTCAATCAACCCGATCGTATTCGATCGGGTTGAATTCCGGTGATTCCTGTCCACCTGCTCAGAGCAGGAGGACAGGGTTATGGAGCAGCGATCTTTAGACTGCTGCTCCATAGCTTGTGTTCCTGGCGAGTCTGAAGACTCGCCAGAAACACGGGCCCACAAGCTCCATGCGGAGCATGATAAATGGGCCCCATAGTGACTGAGAACTTGTTTTTGCACCCTGATTACTTTAAACTGGGATCAAGGAGGTAGAAATTAGCCAGGGTGCTGTGTAAAACTCTATATTGACCTTTCTTTTCAAATTAGTTATCACAGAAAGAAGAATGAGGAAAAATCACATCATAGATAAGCCAATTAAAGGGACAGTATACACCAATTTTCATATAACTGCATGTAAGAGCTATTTCTATAAAGAAGAATATCCAATATAAAACCTTTGAAAAACGTACTTAGAAGCTCCCAGTTAAGCGCTGTTGATGAGGTTAGGCTGGGACACCCACTGAAAGCATGAACAACAGACCCTCCCCTGCATATGAAAAGTCCCATTACATAAACAGGAGCTAGAAGGAGTCTGTAGACTTGAGTCTACACCAGATACTTTGTGGCTTGGTTAGGAGTCTGAAAATCAGCACAATGTTATTAAAAAATAAGCAGAACTATACATTGTTACAAACACACTCCCAGATGGGCTATATAAATGGATCATCTACAAAACATTTATACAAAGAAAAATCTAGTGTACAGTGTCCCTTTAAGGGCCAGATTGCGAGTGGCGAGCTAACAGTTGCACACAAGCTCTTTGCGCACATCGGAAGTAGCATGCGTAATACAAGTTTAAAGTTAAACGAGTTAGCTTGAGCACAATTGAACTTAACGAGCTTTGGGATAGTGCAACTTCACAGCTCTGGTTAAATGTTACGCTCAGCAAAAAATATTGCACAAAACACATAAAAAATACCTTTAAAAGTAGAGTTACACGTGAGGTATGTAATGCGTATGGGAGGGGAAATGATATCCCTTTCTGTGAAATGGATGAAAAATAGGTGCACTCTTAGGGACCCTAGGTTTTTCATGCTTTAGATGCAACGTTTCCTTTTATTATTAATGAAAGCCTCCTTCTAACAAAATAGTTCACATTCGAGAAGTGGCACCTGAAAAGTAAATGCTTGAGCGCAATCGTGATTTACGCTAGAATGATTACGCGTCCTCAGAGAACTGTTTCGCAAAACAAAAAAGTTGCACAAAACAGATAAAAAAAATACATTACAAATTACAGTTACACTCATAATAATACTATCAAATAAAAAATATAAAAGCTGCAATATATGTGCTGCAATTGATCTCTGAGTAATGCTGACTGGGAGCTATTCACAAGGCACACTGAATGGAAATATATAGACACATACAACATATTCAGCAAGATCATAGTTTGCACAAATAAAGTCCTGGGCCATGTCTGACAATGTTTATAATAAAATCTACCTGAGCTGGTATCCTGCAATTGCTGTTTAGAATCAGCTGTGCTCTACACTCCATACACAGATTCCAAGGCAATATTTTCCTTGAGCATCTCCTCCCATGGATGATAAGTGACAGGCCAGGATGGTCCACCCCCTGTTTACATAGCGTACTCATGCTTCTGCATTTTTATTAAACTCTCTTCTGCAGTTACGCTGAAGATGCTTTATGCAGGCAACTGACCTGTTCTTGCAAAGTTCATACTGCAGCATGGATCTCCCAAAAACAGCTTGCAAATCTTTCTTGGATTGTGACAGTTATGTTGCATCAGACGAGCTATCTGATAGTAGGTTTATGAAAGCACGTTTCTCAGCATAGCTCCAGCTTTCCTCCCATAGATATTGTTGGTCAGTGGTATGCTGATCCTTCCTCCTTGTGATTGGGGGCTATTCCTAATGGTCTGCTCTTGCCCTGCTCTCTCCATATGACTTTTATGGTTGCCTCCCCCACTATGCAGAGGTTATCTCATCCCACCTCTGTCTGCTACCTTTCCTCCATCTGCCTGTCTGTAGGCCTCCTGTATTTTATAACATGAGGGATAGTAAAATCCACCTCCCACAATCCCCCTCCTGTGAACCACAGATGCTAATTAAATGTAGCCACCAATAAGTGCGTTACCCAGGGTGCTGAACAAAAAAATGGTCTGTCTTCTAAACTTACATTCCTGATTTTTCAAATAAAGATACCAAGAGAACAAAGAACAATAGATAATTTGGTAAATTAGAAAGTTGCTTAAAATTGCATGCTCTATCTGAATCATGAAAGAAAAAAAAAATTGGATTTCATATCCCTTTAAGCACATTTAAATAAAATGGATACATCAACAACTAAAATGAAGAAAGTGAAAGGAAAGGCTTAAAAGGGAGAGGGAGGGTTTACAATGAAGAGTGGGTACTAATAAAGGGTAAATAAGAGGTGGGTGTCTGTGTGTTCGAAGGAGAAAACAAAAAGTGTTCTATGTGCTTACTAATGTGTGGGAAAACCTACCAATATATTGTTGTGAAAAAGGAAATATAAACAAGAAAAAACTCTCCAAGCTACCACTATTAAGCCAAATGGGGTAGATTTATCAATGTGCGGTCGCCACACATCGATAAATGCCGACAGCATATGCTGTTGGCATTTATCATTGCACAAGCATCAGAAAGTAGCATTGCACAAGCATCAGAAAGTAGCTTTGCTTTTAACTGTTGCTGGGCCAGAGGCTCTAGGCATTTATAACAGTTTTCAATTATCAGAAACTGATGGTGATAATTATGAGCTTGTTATGGAGAAATTTACAACTTACTGCACTCCCAAGAAAAATGAAACTTATGAATGTTTTGTGTTTAACTCAATGGTACAGCAACTCCCCTTTTCCTCTTTCTGACCACCATCTCCTTACCTGCAACATATCATCCCTTCCCACAACTCTCCCACCTTCTACTCCTCACACCAAACTTCACAGAAGCATTAGGTCTTTAGATCAGCAACAACTTGCTAATTCCCTTCAACCGCTCCTCTCATCCTTCTCTACCTTTTCCTGCCCTGAACAATCTATTTGCCACTATAATTCCACCATTTTATCCGTCCTTGACAATCTCGCCCCTCTTTCCACTGCTAGGAAATCACACACTCATCCCCAGCCCTGGCATACTCCTCTGACACGGTACCTATGCAGATGTTCCCGTACTGCTCAACGGCATTGGAGAAAATCACGGAGTTCAGCCGATTTTCTTCATTACAAATTCATCTTGAACTCCTACTACTCTGCCCTTAATCTCCACAAGCAACACTACTTCTGTACTCATCTCTAATCTTTCTTCAAACCCAAAACGTCTGTTCTCGACTTTCAATACTCTCCTCCACCCTCCCCCACTTCCTAATACAACTTCTCTGTCAGCCCAAGACTTTGCCAGTCACTTCATTAACAAAATTGACTCCATCAGACATGAAATCAGCTCTCAACACAATTCCATTCTCTCCCCCCCTCAAATACTCTCACTCAACCACAACCCTCATAACCTGAAACTTAGTTCATTCTCCCCTGTTACTGAGGACGAAGTTTCAGCACTTATACTACGCTCTCACCTCACTACCTGTCCCCTTGACCCTATCCCCTCACAGCTGCTCCCCTCTCTCTCTGCTACCCTTACCCCTATACTAACACACATTTTCAACCTCTCCCTCAGCACTGGTACCTTTCCCTCATCGATGAAACATGCGCTGGTCACACCTATCCTCAAAAAACCTTCCCTTGATCCTACCTCCCCATCCAACTACCGCCCAATTTCCCTCCTCCCTCTTGCTTCAAAGCTTCTCAAAAAACTAGTATATGCACGCCTATCCCATTTCCTTACGTTAAACTCCCTTCTTGACCCGCTGCAATCTGGATTTCGTCCCTATCACTCCACAGAGACAGCTATTGTTAAGGTCACCAACGACCTACTTACAGCAAAATCAAAAGGCCACTTCTCTCTGCTTATCCTCCTTGATCTGTCCGCAGCCTTTGACACTGTCGACCACCCTCTTCTGCTCCAAACCCTCCAATCCTTCGGCATCTGTGACACAGCCCTTTCGTGGCTCTCTTCATATCTGTCAAACCGTACCTTCAGTGTAGCCTTCTCTGGGGCCTCCTCTGCCCCGTCACCACTTTCTGTCGGAGTACCGCAAGGCTCTGTCCTCGGTCCCCTTCTCTTCTCAATCTATACGTCATCATTAGGTTCCCTAATTAAGTCCCACGGTTTCCAATATCATTTGTATGCCGATGACACCCAAATCTACTTCTCTGCACCAGAACTATCTCCTTCCTTGCTAACCCGTGTCACTAACTGTCTTTCTCACATCTCTTCCTGGATGTCCTCTCACTACCTCAAGCTAAATCTCTCCAAAACTGAGCTCCTCATTTTCCCCCCTTCTTCCAAAATCTCCACCCCCAATATCTCTATAACTGTCGACAACTCCATCATTACCCCTACCCCGCACGCCCGATGTCTTGGGGTCACATTCGACTCAGATCTTTCCTTCACTCCTCACATTCAGTCATTGGCTAAATCCTGCCGCTTCCACCTTAAAAACATCTCTAAAATTAGACACTTCCTTACACAAGACACAACTAAGATTTTAATCCACTCTCTCAATCTTTCCCGCCTTGATTACTGCAACTCTGTCCTCTCTGGTCTCCCCACCTGCCGCCTAGCTCCTTTACAATCCATAATGAATGCCTCTGCCAGACTCATCTTCCTTACACGTCGCTCTTCATCTGCTGCGCCTCTCTGCCAATCCCTTCACTGGCTTCCTCTTGCCTCTAGGATCAAACACAAAACTCTCACCCTGACATACAAAGCCCTCAACTGCACTGCTCCCCCCTACATCTCAGACCTTGTCTCCAGATACTCTCCCTCCCGTCCCCTTCGCTCTGCTCATGACCTCCTACTCTCCTCCTCTCTTGTCACCTCATCACACTCCCGTTTACAGGACTTCTCCAGACTGGCTCCCATCTTGTGGAATTCTCTGCCTCGCTCCACAAGACTCTCTTCTAGTTTTAAAAGCTTCAAGTGCTCCCTAAAGACTCTACTGTTCAGGGATGCATACAACCTACGCTAACCTTTCCTAATACCAGTTCCTCTCCTCCATTGCAATCCCCTGAACCCTCTTAGCATGTAAGCCTAATAGTCCAGCTGTTTGTAGATCACCTTCTTAAGAGCTGACTACAACAGTGCAACTCTTGGCAGGGCCCTCTACCCTATAATTGTTTTGTTCTACTCCCCCTTCGTTTATAGCGCTGCGGAATCTGCTGGCGCTCTACAAATAACTGATAATAATAATAATAATAACCACATGAGACTGTAGAAGAGTTTGTCACTGACCTCAGATTAAAAAGCAGGTCTTGTAATTTTGGTGTTTTGCAAGAATCACTGTTTAGAGACAGACATGTTATAGGCTGCAACAACAAAAAAACACGTGAGAGACTTCTCAGGGACTGTGACTTGACACTGCAAAAAGCTATCACAATATGTCAGTCTGCTGAACAGACCAGAAAACAGCTAAATATAATGCATAAAGACAGCACTCAGAAAGTGGTGAATGAAGTAAGGAAATACCAGTCAGCAGAGACAAACGGAAGGTAAGATACACCTATATTAGACAGGAGACAGAGTAAATCATATAGCAAAATAGATGCAATACATAGATATCATGCTGGAAATGCGGCAAAGTCCATGAGAAATATAATAATTTTACCTCACAGTGTAAGGTACACATCTGCATGCAGTGGAGACAAATGCCTCTGGTGAGAAGGATCTTTTTGTACATATGGTGCAGCAGGTGTCAATGCCTGATAAAGAATGGATTTTAAAAGTGGCAGCTCATTGTACAGTAATATCATTCAAAGTGTATACTGGAGCAGATACTAATGTGATTCCTGAGAAACTATGGGCAAGACTAAAGCCTAGACCAAAACTGCAGAGACAAAATAAAATACTGAGAGCATATAATGGACTTGAAATCCCTACTGTGCGACAATGCACTTTGTCCCTACATCATAATACCACAAAAACAAGACACTGATTTGTTGTAGTTCCTGGAGAAAGAGTTCCTATATTTGGTTTACAGTCTATACAACAGCTAGGGCTGGTCAACAAACTGTTCGCAATGACAAAAATTAGACATAAGAGCAGAGAGCATTAACAATGAACTAAATGACACTGAAGCAAATATATATCTAGTGGCAGAGTAATCAGAAAGCCACAAAGACTCATTGAGGAATGTTGAGAAGTAAGGTTTGATTGCTATTTATTTGTTTCCCATTATATTTATATTGTTTATTATTTGTTTGTTTTTTTATTTCTGAAAAGGGGAAGATGTGTTGAGTAAAGTTTGCAATGAACTTTCATTATATCATTGCTACAAGAAATAAGTTCAAGGGGCAGGGGGACACAGGAAACCGGAAGAGATCTAGTACAGTCTAGTTTGGAGTTGCATTGCAGTCAGTCATGTAATAAAGTTATTGCAGAAAAGGAGGGCGGAGCTAGCCAGCCTAGGAGATGGCTGCTTTCTCTTAGAGCTCCTCAGCCCTATCTGTATGAGAACGATTCAGGCTCATGCCTCACTCAAACTAACAGACACAATTTTCGGCAAACACATTCACTCTGTGGCTAGCCACTCTGGGATCGTCTATTTGCAATTTTAAACACTGGAGCACCTCCTAAAATTGAGCGCACGACTGCGGCCTTCACACACCCGCCAACGCTTCTAAGTGAGACACCATCACATCGGCTCTCACGGTTAGCCCATAACAACTGAGCAACTTAGGTCGAGGCAAACCGGAGCGGCAACAAAGCACTGGGCAACAAGTCACGGCTTCCCGATGCGGAGATGAGTCACGCGGTAGGCCGCAGCCTAAAATAAAGTATTACGCGCACCTCGCACAACAAAAGGAGAAGTCCGGCACTAACAGCTGAGGCAGCAGAGTGAGATACATCTCTCAGCTAGACCTATGTCCGGCAGCTTTACTGTGGGGATATATTTGCACTAAGAACATATATGTTCATATCGCAGCACCGGCACATAATGTAACACAAAAGGCTCAAGCATTAACCCCTACATGCCTACATAGAATAGAACTTTGAATAAACTGCAGAGGGGCAACACTACACATAGCTTATTGCCAACATAAGCTTCTCCTCATCAAAAATTTAATAGTGAAAAGACCTGGGGGCACAATCCTTTACCTCATTTGAGAGATCACGCTGCAACCTACTTTCTCCTACTGAAAGGGGCATAACTGTCAGTACAGATCCTAGAGTCACCTCTCATTTCTTTGCAGCTCCTAACTGGTGTTGCAAACCTCTCTATCTACGCTAAAATGTCGCCAAAGAAAGGCAGTAAACCAAGTAAAAACAGCAAGCAGCTGAAAGCCACATCTCACACTGTAAATACATTCTTTAAGACCTTGGAAAATAAAGCCAATGCTTCAGAAGAAGCTGACCCCCCTGATCTTGTCTCAGGCCAAAGTTCATCAGAATCTGAAAGTGATCAACCTGCAGAAAGCATTACCATACCCACAGCTCTATTTCACTCAATCCCCTCAAAAAAAGACTTTTCATCACTAATAACTCAAGTCAAGCAATGCATTAAAGATGAGATCTCTGACCTCAAGAAAGACATCTCTGAAATAGGACACAGGGTAGAATCACTTGAAAACACACAAGATGCCCAGGCAGAAGCTATCTCAGAGCTCCATCACACTATTCAACGTCAGGGTGCAAACATTTCAGAGCTGGAAGATAAACTGGACGACGCAGAAAACCGCAGCAGGCGCCATAACATCAGACTAAGAGGAATTCCTGAAGCTGTTGCAACACCTGATCTAGAGCAATACCTTCAAAACTTTTTCAGTACCCTGAAAAAAGAAGAAACACAGACAAAAATTGAAATTGACAGGGCTCACAGAGCTCTGCGCCCCAAACCACAAATAGGCCAACCGCCAAGAGACGTTATAGCCAGAATCACCAATTACCAGATAAAAGAAGAATTAATGAAACTTGCAAGAGAACAACAACCCCTCAGGTACGACAATGTGGAGATACAGGTTTTCGCTGATCTATCTCAAAGGACACTCTCCAAACTCAGAGATCTTAAACCACTAACATCGCTCCTACGGAAGAGAAGCATCCAATACCGATGGGGTTTTCCCTTTCATTTGATAATACTATGGAAGGGCAGACGCCTGTCATGCTCCACTACAGATGACATCTTACCTATCTGCAAAGAATTAGACATTCAACTGCCACAACTAGATGAGGGCCTCCCCGCCCATATCAAAGACCACAACACCACAGGTCCTACACCACTCCCGCAACGGAAGGAATGGATTCCAGTCCGTCAAAAGAGAACACAGAAGCCCGCTTCACCCCAGATGTCTTCTAGAGGTGATACAAGCTGACTTTAACATTTCGTGGTAAACCTCACTTTTTGTTACCACTCTTCCTGCCCCAGTTTAGATTGGGGCCCATATTTCTTTATTATTGGTTTATTGCTGCACGATGTTTTTTCTTAGTTCCCTTTTATTGCACTGAAATGCTTGATTTTTTTATAATATGCTGACTGTTAGTCATTAGCAAAGTTTAATGGTTCTCATACAGTTGGGAGTTTATCTCCTTAAATTTAGGAATGTTTAATGTACTTAAGATGGAAACTGTATTTTGTTTCTTTTTTCTCTCTCTCTTTACTCCCTTTTCTCTACCTTTTTCTGCTCTCTCTATCTTTCCCCTCTTCTGTCTCTTACCGTGTGCACACATGACGTCTAACCTATTAGATATGCTGGCATCCTTCAAAATAAACTTAACTTTCTCACACAACCAAAATGAATAGACACTCACCACATGAACTAATTATTTTTACACAAAATGTCAAAGGCCTAAATTGCCCCCAAAAAAGGAGAATGGCCATTAGTGACCTCCAGAAAAAAGGTGGGCACATATTGATGCTCCAAGAAACGCACTTTAAATCTAAAAATATTCCCAAATACTTCTCCCCACAATATCCGCAGCACTTCCACAGCACAAACCCTAATAAGAAAATCAATGGGGTCAGTATTTTGCTCCACAAATCCTTACCATTCACTAAGATACGGTGCATTTCAGATAAGGAAGGTAGATATATCTGCCTAAAAGGCTTACTATTTGGTAAACCGGTAACCTTAGTAAATGCCTACGCTCCTAACTCCAGACAAGACCAATTTATAAATTCGATTTCAGACTTAATTGTAAAAGAATTAAAAGGCTCCCTTATAGTAGCTGGAGATCTCAATTTCCCTCTAGACCCTACGGTTGATTGCTCAAACCCAGAATCCAGAACAAAAACCCCTAACCTACCCAAGATTTGGCGGAAATTCAAGTCCTTAGGCATACACGATGTATGGAGATACTTCAACCCCCAAAAACGTGACTACACCTTTTTCTCTCACCCCAAACGCAATTATTCCAGGCTAGATTATATATTAGTAGATCACATACTCCTATCTCACTCCAAACTTTCACAGATAAAACACACTTCCTGGTCCGACCGCTCCCTAGTTTCGTGTCATATTAACTGGCCCTCTGCTCCACTTAGGGCCTTCCAATGGAAATTAGACGACTCCATACTGCTAGATCCAATTCATGCAAAGCTCTTCGCAAGTCATATAAAAGACTATTTTGCACATAACAACACTCCAGATGTGAACGTGGCAACCCTTTGGGAAGCCCACAAATGCACAATCAGGGGAGAATTTATTAAAGCAAAAGCACAAATCAAAAAGAAAGGTAGACTAGAAATAGAAAGCTTAACCTCTGAAATATCTGACCTAGATTACACCCACAAAATCAACCCCCTGGATAATGCTGTTCTTGAGGAACTCAGAGTAAAGAGAGATAAACTGAATTCCATCCTTCATATCAAAGCACAAAGGCAATTGCTATTTCTCCAACAAAATTTTTATAGAGAGGGTAATAAGCCAGGGAAATACCTTGCAAGAGCTCTAAAAAAACAACAACAGAAAACCTATGTACACTCTATAAAATCAGCTCAAGGTAAAATCATAGAAGATACACACACTATAGTGAACGAATTCAAAGTATTCTACCATAAACTCTATAACTTATATCCCAACAGGGACACCCAAAAACACCGCCAACTTTGCTCTCAATACCTTAAAAATATTCCACTCACACAATTGACCCCTGAGCAAAGCGAATTACTGGAGAAACCCATATCCACCTCAGAAGTAAATGACGCAATCCGACAGTTAAAACAAAATAAAGCCCCAGGCCCAGACGGCTATACAGGTCTCTATTATAAAATATTTGCAAATTTACTAATCCCACCCTTAACAAACCTATTTAACCACATAAATGCCTCCCGTCCCTTCTCTGATAGCATGCTTCAAGCAAATATCTCTGTTATTGCCAAACCAGGTAAAACTACTGACTCCCCAGCCAATTATAGACCCATCTCCCTACTTAATATAGATCTAAAACTCTACGCCAAAATTTTAGCCACCCGTCTTAATAAAATCCTACCGTCCTTAATCCACCAAGATCAAGTGGGTTTTGTGCCCCATAGAGAGGCTAAAGATAATACAGTTAAAGTTCTCAATCTCCTAGAATACATCTCGACAACCCAATCCCCAACTGTTTTCCTATCGACTGACGCCGAAAAGGCATTTGACAGACTAGACTGGACTTTTCTACAAGAAACCCTAAGACGATATAACTTCCCAGACTCTTTTATTCAAAAAATCCTAGCCTTATATACCAACCCCACAGCACAAATCAGAATAAACGGTACGCTTTCCGACCCCTTCGAAATCAGAAATGGATCCAGACAGGGATGCCCCTTATCCCCACTCTTATTTATCTTAGCCTTAGAGCCGCTCGCTATTAAAATACGTCATAATAACCAGATACGTGGAATAGAGGTAGGTGACCAAACTCACAAGTTAGCCATATTCGCAGATGACATTCTCCTGACACTCACCAACCCGCTCCCCTCCCTTAGAACAACTATTTCAGAGTTAGACCACTATGGGACTGTATCCAATTTCCTGATCAATATGACAAAATCTGAATATCTCCCTATCAATCTTACTAACCAATCTCTAGATGAATTGAAACTATCTTGCCCCCTCAAATTGCAAACAAAATTCTTAAAATATTTAGGCATTCGCATTACCCCCAACATAGCAGATCTCCGCATACATAACTATGGTACCTTAATCTCAGAACTTAAAAACCTTACCTCAACTTGGCTACCCAAAAACATTTCATGGCTAGGCAGAATCCACACAGCAAAAATGATGCTATTGCCAAAAGTATTATATATCCTCCAGACAATCCCCATCCCAGGCACCCAGAAAGACCTGGATATCTTGCAAAAAATTATAAATGATTATATTTGGAGACGCAGACCCCCTAGAATTAATAAAAACACGCTTCATAAACTTCCTAGTGATGGGGGATTGGGGGTCCCTCATCTTCGCTCCTATAAACTTGCCATTTCGTTGCAAAGAATCTCAGATTGGTGCAAAATCAATGGCCCAAATCCCAAACAATGGGTACAAATAGAAAACACCTTATCCTTGTCGCATAACTTAGATGAGATATGTTGGAACCCTGGTTTCTTCAATAAATACAGTATATCCTCCTCATCCATAACAAATGAAACATGGTCAGACTGGAGACAAATCAACAAACCACTGAACAAAATCTCCTCTCAATATTCTCCTCTCACCACACTTCTAAATAACCCAGAATTCCCACCAGGCCTTCACCAAATGCCCCCCCAGCTCGCAAGACCTTCCAGATATCTTCCTATATACCTCTTGACAGATAATAATCACAAAATCAAAACCAAAAACCAACTGGATTCTTTAAATCATCCATTTCTATCCTCTTGGTTTCGTCTTAACCAGGCAAGACACTACATAACCACACACAAGGATATAAAGAACCTAACACGACCTCTCACTCCCTTTGAACAAATATGTCAATCAATAGAAAATACACCTAGAACAATCTCCAAACTACATAAACTGATCCTACAAATGACCTTTCCACTTCTCCCTTCTTATACAAAAAGATGGGACCTAGAACTCAAGACGAACACTGCCCCCAAAATCTGGACGCGCAGATTCGACACTCTAACACACTCAGCACATTCAGCCCAAGCTAAAGAGACCAACATCAAGATAATGATGAGATGGTACTTAACTCCAGCAAGGTTAAAATCTATATATAAAAACTCATCAATGCTATGTTGGAGAGGCTGCACACAAGAGGGACACCTTACCCACATTTGGTGGGACTGCGATCTTATAAAACCATTTTGGTCACAAATTTTTAAACATATTAATAAAATATTAAGCACAAACATATCTCCCACCCCAGATTTAGTTTTACTCTGCCAACCCCCCGCCATCACTTGTAAGATAAGAAAACACCTTTACCACTTAATGCTCAACGCTGCAAATCAGCTAATCCCTAGAAAATGGAAATCTACATTAATCCCTGCTATCCAGGAATGGATAACATTGGTTCAAAAAAACCTCCTTCTGGAAAGATTGCACTACCTCAAACTAGGTCAAATCACCCTATACCAAGATATGCTCTTCTTATGGGAATCCTTCACACTCGCTGATACATAGACTCAAATCAACAAACGGTCTCCCCTTTAAATTCTATAAAAAAAAACTATCCCCCCCCCTCTCCCCGCCACCACCGAGACATTTCTGCCCTTATCATATACAACTTGTAATGATCTATATATGGTTGAATGCATAGAAATTCTAACCACAGGCTAGTGAAGTGGGCAAGTAAACAACATCAGAAGAAGCAGAGAAATGAGACCACTGATTGTGTACACGGTTACCATGTTAGCTCCCCACTATCTTTCCATTTCCCATCTTTTCCTTTATTCTACTCTTTTTTCCTTTCTCTCCTTAATTTATGTTAAGTGCTAATTTTTTGAGATAAGTTTACTCTCATTGCCTCACACTTATAATACATTATGTCTTGAGGAATGTATATCAGCATCCCAATTGGGCAAGGACACCATTAGTCCTATCTTTGAAACAACAGGAGCTTCCCCACATCTGCTGATCTCTAACTCTTCCTAAGCACAAGAGCTCTAATGTCACAGCACACGATGGATTATTTAAAGGACACTGGACTATGGTATAATCTTTCAACAAGGACTGTCCTCATGGCAAACGCTATGCTATATTTAGCCTAACATTAATCTTTTTCATGATTTATTTATCCTGCCTTGATTGTAAACTGTTGACCTTACATATGCTTACCTGTTGTTTTGAATTGAAAATAAAAAGAAAACATAAATAAAAAAAAAAAAAAGTTATTGCAGAAAAGTAGCCTGTCTCGGTCATCATCAGTTACAGTATATAAATAAGAACACAACACAGTCACCGTCTCAAAACCTTCATGAATCTGTAATGGATATCCTGACATGGGCTCGGGAATACTTTGCTAAACCTTTGTCAGTCAACACCATTCGCTGCTGCATCCACAGATGCAAGTTAAGGCTTTACTATGCAAAGCAGAAGCCATACATCAACACTGTCCAGAAGTGCAGTCGACTTCTTTGGGCTCAGTCTCATCTGAGATGGACGATAGCACAGTGGAATCATGCTTTGTGATCCGACAAGTCAACATTTCAAATTTATTTTAGAAAAAACAGCCGTCATGTTCTCCAGGCCAAAGAGGAAAAGGACCATCCAAGCTATTATCAGTGTCAGATCCAAAAGCCGGCATCTGTCTTGGTATGGGGGTGTGTCAGTGCCCATGGCATGGGTAACTTGCACATCTGTGAGGGCACCATTAATGCAGAAAGATATGTATACATTTTGGAGCAACATATGCTGCCATCCAGACGTTGTTTTTTCCTGAGATGTCCCTGCATTTTCTAGCAAACCACTTTCTGCAAGGACATGTGTGGGTGCTAGCATGGCCTGTCTGCAGTCCTGACCTGTCTCTGATTGAGAATGTGTTGAGCATTATGAAGTGCAAAATAAGGCAACTAAGTCCACATACAGTTGCGCAGCTGAAGACAAACCTAATAGATTCATGGGGGAAAATTTTCCTTGCTAAACTTAACCAACTGGTGTCTTCAGTGCCCAATTGCTTAATAAGTGTTATTAAAAGAAAACGTGATGTTAACAGTTGACTATCCAAACTTTTTTGGAGTGTGTTGCAGTCATCAGATTTAAAATGAGTGTATATTTCACATATATGTAAAACATGATCCACACATATACATTCTTCATAATATTAATAATAATAATACAACCCCAATTCCCCAAAAATAGAAGAGTATGGAAAATGCAAAGAAACAAACAAAAAGAGCCATTTAAAAATTAAATTCACCCTGTACTATATTGAATTTTTTTTAAAATATACACTCATATTAAAATCTGATGACTGCAACACGTTCCAAAAAAGTTGGGACAGGGGCAATTTAGGACTAATAGCAATGTGACAAGTTGAAATAAATAAGAAGGTGATGTGAAACAGGTGAGGCAATCATGTAATCATAGTATATAAGGAGCCTCTGAAAAAGGCCTAGTCCTTCAAGAGCAAGGATGGGTTGAGGCTCGCCAATCTGCCAACAGATGCGACAGAGAATAATCCAACACTTTGAGAACAACATTCCCCAAAGACAAATCAGTAGGATTTGGGGCATTTGACCTTCTACAGTGCACAATATAATTAAAAGATTCAAGGATCCCTCAGAAGTCACCGTCTCAAAACCTTCATGAATCTGTAATGGATATCCTGACATGGGCTTGGGAATACTTTGCTAAACCTTTGTCAGTCAACACCATTCGCTGCTGCATCCACAGATGCAAGTTAATGCTTTACTATACAAAGCAGAAGCCATACATCAACAGTGTCCAGAAGCACAGTTGACTTCTCTGGGCTTGGTCTCATCTGAGATGGACAATAGCACAATGGAATCGTGTTTTGTGGTCCAACAAGTCAACATTTCAATTTTTTTGGGGGGAAAAACAGCTGTCGTGTTCTCCAGGCCAAAGAGGAAAAGGACCATCTAAGCTGTTATCAGTGTCAGGTCCAAAAATCTAGCATCTGGCATGGTATATGGGGGGGGGTGTCAGTGCCCATAGCATGGGTAACTTGCACATCTGTGAGGGCACCATTAATGCAGAAACATATTTATACATTTTGGAGCAACATATGCTGCCATCCAGATGTTGTCTTTTCCAGAAACATCCCTGCAATTTCCAGCAGGACAACTCCAAACTGACAAACCACATTCTGCAAGCACATGTGTGGGTGCTAGCATGGCATGCCTGCAGTCCTGACCTGTCTCCAGTTGAGAATGTGTTGAGCATTATAAAGTGCAAAATAAGGCAACTAAGGCCACGTACAGTTGCAGGGGAAAATTGCAGGGGAAAATTCTCCTTGCTAAACTTAACCAACTGGTGTCTTCAGTGCCCAATTGCTTAATAAGTGTTATTAAAAGAAAAGGTGATGTTAACAGTTGACTGCCCAAACTTTTTTTGGAGTGTGTTGCAGTCATCAGATTTGAAATGAGTGTATATTTTAAAAAAATACGTTCAATTTACAAAGTAAAACATCAAATTCTGTGTTTTCAATATAGTACAGGGTGAAATGAATTTTCAAATGACTCTTTTTGTTGTTTTTTTGCATTTTCCATACTGTCCCAACTTTTGGGACAGTATGGAATTGGAGTTGTAATAATAATTTAAAAAATATAGCTGCAAGCAGCGATAGAGGTGGCCATGCGCATCAACATTGCAATGACATACAAGCAGCTAAGTCACAATATAAAGCTTTATAGAAGTTTTTACAATTCTAACATTAGCAGTTGCAAAGATAACACGTTTTCGATTTTTTTTGCGTTTTTCAAGATGGCTGCCCCACTATATGACCAATACTTTCATCATGATCATATGTAACTCTAGGTGACAATATATGGTTATACAGCAAATTTCACAGCTTTAACATAAGCGGTTGGAAAGAAAACACGTTTTTGAAATTATCGCGTAAACCAATATGGCTGCCACAGCTTGTGACCAATTCCTTCAACATGAACAACTGTGACTCTAGGTCACAATATAAGGTTATACAGCAAGCTTCACAGTTCTAACATAAGCAGTTGCAGAGAAAATAGATTTTCAAAATATTCGCATAAAACAAAATGGCTGCCAGATCATATGATATACAGCCTCCATATTATGCACAATAATTGTCACCATAGATGTCAATAAACATGGCAAAAATAAAGCATTTTTGTAAAATGGTTTTTATTTTATTATTAATTTAATAATATTGTTAAGCGTTTTTGAACAATTCAAAATGGCTGCCAAACCACATGACATATCAACTTCTCTTGAACAAATCTGAATATTAGTCATAAGATAACTCTATAAACAAAATTTCAAGTCTGTCCCATAAGCGGTTTCGGAGAAGAAGATTTTTTTAGTTTTTAAAAATGGCGCATACGAAACAAAATGGCCGCCAAGCTATGCAATGTATGGCTTTCAAATTGCACATACTAATGCTCACTATAGACCTCTACAATTTGCAGAAGTTTCATGAAAATGTGCAAATGTTTTATTTCACGAAGGCGATTGCGCAATGCGAATTTTAACTGCAATATTGTCTTTAAGGGTTATGATTATGTGTAATCATGTGTCTATTACACTGTAATATTGTTAAATATTGTAAAACTAATGTATAAAGTGCAAAATTACGCAATTAAATGGCGATAAAAAGGTTAATGTCTCACAGCAGCCATGTTGATTATGGAAAAATCGCAATTTTAATAATCTTGGTAGAGGACATTGCAAGGAGCATATGTCCAAAATTGCGCTTTATTGCACTAAGCGGTTTAAGAGAAGAAGATGTTTAAAGATTTTCGCAAAATGCAAGATGGTTGCTACATCATGTGACCAAGTCACTTCTCTTGAGCAATGGAAAATCTAGGTCATAGCATCACTAAGCACAGCAAGTTTGAAAGTTGCAACATAAGCAGCTCCAGAGCTAAAGATTATTAAGCAGTTCTCGAAATTTGTCGCAAAAAACAATATGGCTGCATAACCTTATGACCTATGAGTTCAATATTGCATGAGATGTAGCATTGCAATAGGCTGTAGCAGCATACCTGATTTAAAGAGTTTAGCATAAGTAATTTGTGTTTTATGAGCAATTGACTCAAAAGAGGAAGTATTGAATTACAAATAATTACGATAAACATAAAACCGATATTGCTGCCGCATCATGTGACTGATTCTCTCCTAATGAGCAATTATGAATCTAGGTAACAATATAAGACTGTACAGCAAATTTCACAGTTCTTATATAAGCGGTTGCAGAGAAAATAGACTTTCGAAATTTTCGCGTAAACCAAGATGGCTGCCTGATCGTAAGATATACAGCCTCCATATTACGCACAATAGTGCTCACTATAGATGTCAATAAACATGGCAAAAATAAAGCATTTTTGTAAAACGTTTTTTGTTTTATTATTAATTTAAATAAATCGTTAAGCAATTTTGAACAATTCAAAATGGCTGCCAAACCACATGACGTATCAACTTCTCTTGAAGAAATCTGAATGTTAGTCATAAGATAACTCTATAAACAAAATTTCAAGTATGTCCCATAAGCGGTTTCGGAGAAGAAGATTTTTATAGTTTTTAAAAATGGCGCATACGAAACAAAATGGCCGCCAAGCTATGCAATGTATGGCTTTCAAATTGCACATACTAATGCTCACTATAGACCTCTACAATTTGCACAAGTTTCATGAAAATGTGCAAATGTTTTATTTCACGAAGGCGATTGCGCAATGCGAATTTTAACTGCAATATTGTCTTTAAGGGTTATGACTATGTGTAATCATGTGTCTATTACACTGTAATATTGTTAAAAATTGTAAAACTAATGTATAAAGTGCAAAATTACGCAATTAAATGGCGATAAAAAGGTTAATGTCTCACAGCAGCCATGTTGATTATGGAAAAATCGCAATTTTAACAAACTTGGTAGAGGACCTTGCAAGGAGCATATGTGCAAAATTGCGCTTTATTGCACTAAGCGGTTTAAGAGAAGAAGATGTTTAAAGATTTTCGCAAAATGCAAGATGGCTGCTACATCATGTGACCAAGGCACTTCTGTTGAGCAATGGCAAATCTAGTTCATAGCAGCACTGAGCACAGCAAGTTTCAAAGTTGTAACATTAGCAGTTCCGGAGATAAAGATTATTAAGCGTTTATCGAAATTTGTCGCAAAAAGCAATATGGCTGCGTAACCTTATGACCTATGAGTTCAATATTGCATGAGATGTAGCAGAGCAATAGGCTGTACTAGCATACCTGATTTCAAGAGCTTTGCTTTAGCAGTTCAAAAGTTATGGGCAATAGAAAAAGTGGCGGAATAATAATAATAATAATAAAAAAAAAAATAATAATAATAATAATAATAATCCTGACAATAACAATAGGTTGTCCTGCAACTTCGTTGCATGGCCACCTAATAATAATAATAATAATAATCCGAACAATAACAATAGGGTGTCCTGCAACTTTGTTGCTGGCCACCTAATAATAATAATCCGAACAATAACAATAGGTTGTCCTGCAACTTTGTTGCTGGCCACCTAATAATAATAATAATCCTAACAATAACAATAGGTTGTCCTGCAACTTCGTTGCATGGCCACCTAAAAACAAACAGGTATGTCAAAGGGACAGTCTAGTCAAAATTAAACTTTCATGATTCAGATAGGGCATGCAATTTTAAACAACTTTCCGGTTTACTTTTATAATCAAATTTGCTTTGTTCTCTTGGTATTCTTTCTTGAAGGTTAAACCTAGGTAGGCTCATATGCTAATTTCTAAGCCTTTGAACGCCACCTCTTATCTTTGTGATTTTGACAGTTTTTCACAGCTAGACAGCGATAGCTCACGTGTGGCATATAGAGAACATTGTGCTCACTCCCATAGAGTTATTTATGAGTCCGCACCCAGAAATGAAATTAGGGGGCAGTCTGTAGAAGCTTAGATACCAGGCAATCAGAGGTAAAACGTAAATTAATATAACAGTGTTGGTTATGCAAAACTGGGGAATGGGTAATAAAGAGATTATCTATCTTTTTAAACAATAAAATGTCTGAAGTAGACTGCCCTTTTAATGACCGTTTATTAAACATTAAAAAGCATGGACACTTTGAAATTAAACTCCCCCATCCCAAAATAGTTTAAACAATAATAATAATAATTATAATATATCATTTTATTTAGAGGTTAACTTGTCCATACCAAAATATCTTAAAACATTTCATTATAATATACTAAATGTTGTTGGTGCAAACTGAAAATGATATTTTATATCCGATTGTGATATGAAATAAATGATTCACATTTAGAAGAAATACACTGCAGTCTTCCATGTGCAAACATCTTTAATAAATCCCCTCCCTAATCTCTTAAACCTTCAGAATTAGAAATGCTAACTCTGTGAGACTAGAAAAACACTGTGCTTAGGACATATGGATGGGATTTGCAAATGTAACCTAAGTAGACTATAAGATGGGCATATGTATTAGACTGTCCAGCATTCTCTAGTACTGAAGAAATTACTATGCACCATTGGAAATAATGACAACACTGGATTTGGTTCAGGTAAATGGAGAGTTAAAGGAACAGTTAAGTCAAAATTACTTCCATGCCTCAGAGCCTGACATTTTAAACAACTTTCCAATGTACCTCTGTTATCTGATATGACTACTAGGAGCTCAATGCTGATTGGTGGCTACATATATATGCTTCTTGTCATTGGCTCGCCAAATGTGTTCAGGTAGCTCCCAATAGTGCATTGCTGCTCCTTCAACAAAGGATATAATGAGAATGAAGCAAATTTCATAGAAGTAGAAAAAAAAAAAGGTTTCATGTCCCTTTAAGAGAAGTAGCTGTGTTTATGAACCAAAACATGGAGAAGCAGTAAGAGAGTAATGGATATACAATTTTTCATGAAAAGTGGTATCAAATAAAGTAAGAATGAGATAACTAATTTGTATATCTGGTGTCAAATAACATAGGAATAGGATATAACTAATTGTATACCTAGTACCTTCATTTATTTTAAAGGAACATTCAATTCAAAATCAAATGCCTCTTGAATTAATGCAGTTTACAATTTAAGGGCTAGATTAAGAGTGGAGAGCTATTTTGTGCTCCTTTTTAGAGCGCAGTGTTGCACTCGTATTATAAGTTGAAAGTAAAAAGTTTGAGTGAAAAAAACGATGAGCAAAGAGTTGAGATTCGAATATTATTATTATTATTCTTTATTTATAAAGCGCCAACAGATTCCGCAGCGCTGCCCATGGGTACAAGGATAACAGTATAATGGAGAAACAATACGATAAGACAAAATTTTAAAGACAAAAACAGGGAATTGAGGGCCCTATTCCCGTGGAAACTTACAATCTAGATGGGTAGGATGGGAAACAAGAGGTGGGGACTGCAAAGGTGAGAAGGATATTAGTGAGGAGATAGAGGGCAACTGTTAGTTAAGTGAAGTTAGTTTGTTAATAAGTCGGGTCATAAGCTTCCCTGAACTGAAAAGTCTTTAGGGAGAATTTAAAGGAGGAGAGGTTAGGGGAAAGTCTGACAGCACGAGGAAGTGTGTTCCAGAGGGTTGTTGCCGCACAAGAGAAGTCCTGTAGTCTAGCATGAGAGGAGGTGATGGTAGAGGACGCAAGGAGCAGGTCATTATTGGATCTTAGGGGGCGGGCAGGAGTGTATTTGTTGATAAGTGAGGACAGGTAGGGTGGGGCAGCATTGGTGAGGGCTTTGTAGGTCAGGGTGAGAATTTTGAATTTAACTCTGTTGTAAATGGGGAGCCAGTGAAGGGACTCACAGAGAGGTGCAGCAGAAACAGAGCGTCGAGAGAGGTGGATTAGTCTAGCAGATGCATTTAGGATGGATTGGAGGGGAGAGAGGCGGGAGAGAGGGAGGCCAGTTAGTAAGTTGTTACAGTAGTCAAATTGGGAAATTACCAGGGAGTGGATTAGCTGTTTAGTAGTTTCAGCACTAAACAGCTAATCACAATCACAACCACATTAACATATTCTCCCATAGACTTCAATGGAGTGTGAAAACTACAAAAAAAAAAAAAACTAACAACCATACTTGCTGATTATGTTTATTCAAGTGCGCTAAACCTGACATGAATTATGAATATTTCAAACTTCAATGTTGTTCACATAAAAAAAATGTTCTTTTTATTCTTTATATAAATATATCTGATGATTTTTTGGTAAAATATATATCTATTAGTGTTAAAGCCCGTGTACATGGGTCAAAATGTCCCCTCCAAGATCCTTTTCCTTGCCTTTATCCCCCCCTCCACTCTAAGATCCCCTGTACCTCCTTCTCCCTCCCCCTCCTCCCTGCCGCTCTTAGCATGCATTTTTTTCTGTAGTGAAACGGTCCCACCAGTTTGTCTCTACTGCACATGACTGAGTCGGACAAACATACTTGGCCTTTTATTATATTATATTGGATACCTATATATATGATTATATAGGTATACAAAGAAAAGAAAAGGCTGCAAAACTCTAATTAATTTTTTTGTGAATTTATTCCAAGCAAACAAGCATAGGCAATGTTTTAGGACGGAGCCATTTCTCATGTCAAGTATATATAGGTATATATATATATATATATATATAGGAACCTTCTTTTGGGATAGATATGTTCTGATTACCCATTGATAAAGATACCAACCGGTATCGAAACGTTTGGGGGATTTGTCAATTAATGCTGGATACCTAATAAAGGATATTTGATAAGACCGGAGAGTGAAGCGTTTCTCTGCCTTTAGGGGTTGAACGGATATTGCTATATATATATATATATATATATATATATATATATATAAATAAATAACACTATGCAGTAATACCTTTTTTATTGGACTATCATTACATAGTAAAAGACAAGCTTTCAAGAGTTACCTCTCTTTCTCAGGTCTGAAGCAATACCGATTAATATGATTAATACAACTACTACAATCTACTTGACCAGATATATATATATATAGGAATATCTGTTCCGATCAGCCAATAGAATGCGAGCTCAATCTGATTGGCTGATTGGATCAGCCAATCGGATTGAACTTGATTCTGATTGGCTGATTCCATCAGCCAATCAGAATATTCCTACCTTAATTCCGATTGGCTGATAGAATCCTATCAGCCAATCGGAATTCAAGGGACGCCATCTTGGATGACGTCCATTAAAGGAACCGTCATTCTTCAGTTGGACGTCGCCGGAAGAAGATGGGTCCACGGTGGAGGTCTTCAGGATGGAGCCGGTCGTCATCGGATGAAGATAGAAGATGCCGCTTGGATCAAGATGGTTGCCGGTCCGGATCGCCTCTTCTTCCCGGATAGGATGAAGACTTTGGAGCCTCTTCTGGACCTCTTCAGCCACCGGATGATGGATCGCCAACCCCCGCTTGGGTTGGATGAAGATTTTGGAGCCAGGACGGATCGGTGATACCTGGTGAGGTGAAGACAAGGTAGGATGATCTTCAGGGGCTTAGTGTTAGGTTTATTTAAGGGGGGTTTGGGTTAGATTAGGGGTATGTGGGTGGTGGGTTGTAATGTTGGGGGGGGGTATTGTATGTTTTTTTTTACAGGCAAAAGAGCTGAACTTCTTGGGGCATGCCCCGCAAAGGGCCCTGTTCAGGGCTGGTAAGGTAAAAGAGCTTTTAACTTTAGTAATTTAGAATAGGGTAGGGCATTTTTTATTTTGGGGGGCTTTGTTGTTTTATTAGGGAGCTTAGAGTAGGTGTAATTAGTTTAAAATTGTTGTAATATTTTTCTTATGTTTGTAGATATTTTTTTATTTTTTGTAACTTAGTTCTTTTTTATTTTTTGTACTTTAGTTAGTTTATTTCATTGTAGTTATTTGTAGATATTGTATTTAATTAATGTATTGATAGTGTAGTGTTAGGTTTAATTGTAGGTAATTGTAGGTATTTTATTTAATTTAATGATAGTATAGTGTTAGGTTTAATTGTAACTTAGGTTAGGATTTATTTTACAGGTAATTTTGTAATTATTTTAACTAGGTAACTATTAAATAGTTCTTAACTATTTAATAGCTATTGTACCTGGTTAAAATAATTACAAAGTTGCCTGTAAAATAAATATTAATCCTAAAATAGCTACAATGTAATTATAATTTATATTGTAGCTATATTAGGGTTTATTTTACAGGTAAGTATTTAGCTTTAAATAGGAATAATTTATTTAATAAGAGTTAATTAATTTCGTTAGATTAAAATTATATTTAATTTAGGGGGGTGTTAGTGTTAGGGTTAGACTTAGCTTTAGGGGTTAATCCATTTGTTAGAATAGCGGTGAGCTCCGGTCGGCAGATTAGGGGTTAATAATTGAAGTTAGGTGTCGGCGATGTTAGGGAGGGCAGATTAGGGGTTAATACTATTTATTATAGGGTTAGTGAGGCGGATTAGGGGTTAATAACTTTATTATAATAGCGGTGCGGTCCGCTCGGCAGATTAGGGGTTAATAAGTGTAGGCAGGTGGAGGCGACGTTGAGGGGGCAGATTAGGGGTTAATACTATTTATTATAGGGTTAGTGAGGCGGAATAGGGGTTAATAACTTTATTATAATAGCGGTGCGGTCCGCTCGGCAGATTAGGGGTTAATAAGTGTAGGCAGGTGGAGGCGACGTTGAAGGGGGCAGATTAGGGGTTAATAAATATAACATAGGGGTCGGCGGTGTTAGGGGCAGCAGATTAGGGGTACATAAGGATAACGTAGGTGGCGGCGCTTTGCGGTCGGCAGATTAGGGGTTAATAAGTGTAGGCAGATGGAGGCGACGTTGAGGGGTGCAGATTAGGGGTTAATAAATATAATACAGGGGTCGGCGGTGTTAGGGGGAGCAGATTAGGGGTACATAAGGATAACGTAGGTGGCGGTCGGCAGATTAGGGGTTAAAAAAATGTATTCGAGTGTCGGCGATGTGGGGGGACCCCGGTTTAGGGGTACATAGGTAGTTTATGGGTGTTAGTGTACTTTAGAGTACAGTAGTTAAGAGCTTTAGAAACTGGCGTTAGCCCAGAAATCTCTTAACTACTGACTTTTTTCCTGCGGCTGGAGTTTTGTCGTTAGATGTCTAACGCTCACTTCAGAAACGACTCTAAATACCGGAGTTAGAAAAATCCCATTGAAAAGATAGGATACGCAATTGACGTAAGGGGATCTGCGGTATGGAAAAGTCGCGGCTGAAAAGTGAGCGTTAGACCCTATTTTGAGTGACTCCAAATACCGGCGGTAGCCTAAAACCAGCGTTAGGAGCCTCTAACGCTGGTTTTCACGGCTAACGCCAAACTCCAAATCTAGGTCATAGTAAGTAAAGCTATCCGACAGCAGGAGGCGCACTTTAAAAGTTAAAAACTTGAGCCAATACAAATCAGATCAACCTGTGTGTTTTATCTCATCATAACCTCTATTTTTGTACATATTATGTTTTTCTACATAAATTCAATGAAAATTTTTTTATGAGACATATTGAAATGCGCGTATCTCTTTTACTTACCTAAATGCAGGGACTGTCTTTATAGAATTCCAACAGGGGATTCAAAGTACTAATGAGATTTCTTAGAGAATCTCACAAGCGTAGGGACTTTAAGGTTAATCGGGTCCCAAGTTAGCTATTCATTAATTATGTTTTTAATTAACATGATTATTAGTTGCTTTTTGAATTAAGTGAAACGCGTCAGTTGGAGGTTTCATTTGACTTCACTTTTGTCAACCTTTGTATTTTAACAATATTATGGAAAAAAAATTCTATTTTTTTAGCTAATCGCATCACCATTTTTTTCTCTAACCTTATATTGTGATCAAGATTCTTTTGACAACTTGCACACACTTTTTTTGCAACAAGAATTCTCTCTTACACATTTGGGTATCAAGGAGTAATTGAGAGCTCATAAACATGCTACATTATGGTCCTGCTGTCTTTCCTGTAACACCAATTTACAAATGTCCACTCACTCAAGCCCTTGGAATGTCCTGACATTACCTATGACACACCTGACTCCAACCTGAGTTGTCATAACCCCGCCTGCAAGGCATTTTAATTGTGCCTCCAGAATCCTGGAAATAATGCAAAATATAGGTATAATACTGAAATTCAATGCTGGGCAAAGCTTCCGGTATAATTTTTTGTTAAAGCATTATTGCTGAAACTGCACAAGTCAAAATAGCACAGAACTGCATTTAAAATGCCCCAAAGAATAAACAATCAAAATACTGCCTAAAGGAATTGAAAGGTCAAAATAAAAATATGCATAGGTGCATTTCAATTTTAAATAGAAGCATTTTTGCCATATACTTCCATTAGCTAAAATGCCTTTAGTCAAAGTTATTAATGTTTTTAGCAGTATATGTACATATGCTGTAAGGACCCGTGCAGTAGTCAGCTGTGACTTGTATGATACAAATTAAGTCTTCACTGACAAAATACACACTACTGCCAGTTATCTGAGCTTGAATACTGGTGCACTGTTTCTCAAAGCATATGTGGATATGCCACTTAAAAACAGTAATCATTTTTACTAGTAGCATTTTTTGCTAATAGAAGTATATTGCAAAAATGCTTTTATTTCAAATTAAAATGCACCTATGCACATTTTAATTGTGATCTATCTATCCCTTTAAGGTTATGATTATTTATTTGGTTGTTAGTTAAAGAGATGGTAAACTATGCCCACTTCAAACTTGCGTTCCTATGCAAAATAAGAAAATAAGTGGACTTTCATTCATGAAAACATCCAAACCTCTCGTTATATTTAACCCCTTAGTGACAAGACCACTTTTCAATTTGTTGACCATCTGGGACCAAGGCTATTTTTGCATTTCTGCGATGTTTGTGTTTAACTGTAATTTTCCTCTTACTCATTTACTGTACCCACACATATTATATACTGTTTTTCTCGCCATTAAATGGACTTTCTAAAGATACCATTATTTTCATCATATCTTATAATTTACTATAAAAAAAAATATAAAATATGAGGAAAAAATGAAAAAAAATGCACTTTTTCTAACTTTGAGCCCCAAAATCTCTTACACATCTACAACCACCATAAAATACCAATGCTAAACAGTTTCTAAATTTTGTCCTGAGTTTATAAATACCCAATGTTTACATGTTCTTTGCTTTTTTTTTGCAAGTTATAGGGCAATAAGTACAAGTAGCACTTTGCTATTTCAAAACCATGTTTTTTCAAAATTGGCAATAGTTACATTGTAACTATATCTGTCATGAATCTCTGAATAACCCTTCAAATGTATATATATTTTAAAAGAAGACAACCTAAGGTATTAAACTTGGGGTATTTTGACTTTTTTCATGCAACCATTTTACCACCAATCTATGCAAAAATTTGGGGGGGAAAAAAAAATAATTAGATTTTTTGACAAAATAGCAATTTAAGAATACATTTACTGATAATATTAAGGGTTACTGCCAAATAACACCCTCATATGTCTTCAGCAGCATCTCCTGGGTACAGTGATACCACCCATGTATAGGTGTGTCGGGTTCTCAGGGGGCTAAAAGCTCTTATTTTTAGGGAGCGCATTCCAGTTTTTCAACTTGGAATTTTCACATCGGTCATCATGCACCCATGTCCTATTTGGGACATTTCTGAAGCTGGTCAATGGAATTTACCCCCATCAAACCATATATTTTTGAAAAGTAGACACCCTAGGGTATTTCAAATGCTTGTATTTTAACACTTTCCATGCACTAATTCAACCACCAGTCTTTGTCAAACTTTTGGGTAGTCATTATTTTGTGTTATTTTTCACACACATTGTACTTTAGGCATGGATTCTCAGTTCCTGTTATGTGTTACTGCCAAAAAACACCTCAATATGTGTTCAACAACATCTCCTGAGTACAGTGATACCACCCATGTATAGGTGTGTCGGGTTCTCTGGGGGCTAAAAGGCCTTAATTTTAGGAAGCGCATTCCAGTTTTTCAACTTGGAATTTTCACATCGGTCATCATGCACCCATGTCCTATTTGGGACATTTCTGAAGCTGGTCAATGGAATTTACCCCCATCAAACCATATATTTTTGAAAAGTAGACACCCTAGGGTATTTCAAATGCTTGTATTTTAACACTTTCCATGCACTAATTCAACCACCAGTCTTTGTCAAACTTTTGGGTAGTCATTATTTTGTGTTATTTTTCACACACATTGTAATTTAGGCATGGATTCTCAGTTCCTGTTATGTGTTACTGCCAAAAAACACCTCAATATGTGTTCAACAACATCTCCTGAGTACAGTGATACCACCCATGTATAGGTGTGTCGGGTTCTCTGGGGGCTAAAAGGCCTTAATTTTAGGAAGCGCATTCCAGTTTTTCAACTTGGAATTTTCACATCGGTCATCATGCACCCATGTCCTATTTGGGACATTTCTGAAGCTGGCCAATGGAATTTACCCCCATCAAACCATATATTTTTGAAAAGTAGACACCCTAGGGTATTTCAAATGCTGGTATTTTAACACTTTCCATGCACTAATTCAACCACCAGTCTTTGTCAAACTTTTGGGTAGTCATTTTTTTGTGTTATTTTTCACACACATTGTACTTTAGGCATGGATTCTCAGTTCCTGTTATGTGTTACTGCCAAAAAACACCTCAATATGTGTTCAACAACATCTCCTGAGTACAGTGATACCACCTATGTATAGGTGTGTTGGGTTCTCTGGGGGCTAGAAGGCCTTATTTTTAGGAAGCGCATTCCAGTTTTTCTATTTGGAATTGGGACATTTCTGAAGCCGGTCAATGAAATTTACCCCCATAAAACCATATATTTTTGAGAAGTAGACCCCCTAGAGTATTTGAAATGCTGGTATTTTCACACTTTCCATGAACTTATTTAACCACCAGTCTTTGTCAAACTTTTGGGTAGTCATTTTTTTGTGTTATTTTTCACACACATTGTACTTTAGGCATGGATTCTCAGTTCCTGTTATGTGTTACTACCAAAAAACACCTCAATATGTGTTCAACAACATCTCCTGAGTACAGTGATACCACCCATGTATAGGTGTGTCGGGTTCTCTGGGGGCTAAAAGGCCTTAATTTTAGGAAGCGCATTCCAGTTTTTCAACTTGGAATTTTCACATCGGTCATCATGCACCCATGTCCTATTTGGGACATTTCTGAAGCTGGTCAATGGAATTTACCCCCATCAAACCATATATTTTTGAAAAGTAGACACCCTAGGGTATTTCAAATGCTTGTATTTTAACACTTTCCATGCACTAATTCAACCACCAGTCTTTGTCAAACTTTTGGGTAGTCATTATTTTGTGTTATTTTTCACACACATTGTACTTTAGGCATGGATTCTCAGTTCCTGTTATGTGTTACTGCCAAAAAACACCTCAATATGTGTTCAACAACATCTCCTGAGTACAGTGATACCACCTATGTATAGGTGTGTTGGGTTCTCTGGGGGCTAGAAGGCCTTATTTTTAGGAAGCGCATTCCAGTTTTTCAATTTGGAATTGGGACATTTCTGAAGCCGGTCAATGAAATTTACCCCCATAAAACCATATATTTTTGAGAAGAAGACCCCCTAGGGTATTTGAAATGCTGGTATTTTCACACTTTCCATGAACTTATTTAACCACCAGTCTTTGTCAAACTTTTGGGTAGTCATTTTTTTGTGTTATTTTTCCACACACATTGTACTTTAGGCATGGATTCTCAGTTCCTGTTATGTGTTACTGCCAAAAAACACCTCAATATGTGTTCAACAACATCTCCTGAGTACAGTGATACCACCCATGTATAGGTGTGTCGGGTTCTCTGGGGGCTAAAAGGCCTTAATTTTAGGAAGCGCATTCCAGTTTTTCAACTTGGAATTTTCACATCGGTCATCATGCACCCATGTCCTATTTGGGACATTTCTGAAGCTGGTCAATGGAATTTACCCCCATCAAACCATATATTTTTGAAAAGTAGACACCATAGGGTATTTCAAATGCTTGTATTTTAACACTTTCCATGCACTAATTCAACCACCAGTCTTTGTCAAACTTTTGGGTAGTCATTATTTTGTGTTATTTTTCACACACATTGTACTTTAGGCATGGATTCTCAGTTCCTGTTATGTGTTACTGCCAAAAAACACCTCAATATGTGTTCAACAACATCTCCTGAGTACAGTGATACCACCCATGTATAGGTGTGTCGGGTTCTCTGGGGGCTAAAAGGCCTTAATTTTAGGAAGCGCATTCCAGTTTTTCAACTTGGAATTTTCACATCGGTCATCATGCACCCATGTCCTATTTGTGACATTTCTGAAGCTGGCCAATGGAATTTACCCCCATCAAACCATATATTTTTGAAAAGTAGACACCCTAGGGTATTTCAAATGCTGGTATTTTAACACTTTCCATGCACTAATTCAACCACCAGTCTTTGTCAAACTTTTGGGTAGTCATTTTTTTGTGTTATTTTTCACACACATTGTACTTTAGGCATGGATTCTCAGTTCCTGTTATGTGTTACTGCCAAAAAACACCTCAATATGTGTTCAACAACATCTCCTGAGTACAGTGATACCACCCATGTATAGGTGTGTCGGGTTCTCTGGGGGCTAAAAGGCCTTAATTTTAGGAAGCGCATTCCAGTTTTTCAATTTGGAATTTTCACATCGGTCATCATGCACCCATGTCCTATTTGGGACATTTCTGAAGCCGGTCAATGAAATTTACCCCTATCAAACCATATATTTTTGAGAAGTAGACCCCCTAGGGTATTTGAAATGCTGGTATTTTCACACTTTCCATGAACTTATTTAACCACCAGTCTTTGTCAAACTTTTGGGTAGTCATTTTTTTGTGTTATTTTTCACACACATTGTACTTTAGGCATGGATTCTCAGTTCCTGTTATGTGTTACTGCCAAAAAACACCTCAATATGTGTTCAACAACATCTCCTGAGTACAGTGATACCACCCATGTATAGGTGTGTTGGGTTCTCTGGGGGCTAGAAGGCCTTATTTTTAGGAAGCGCATTCCAGTTTTTCAACTTGGAATTTTCACATCGGTCATCATGCACCCATGTCCTATTTGGGACATTTCTGAAGCCGGTCAATGAAATTTACCCCCATAAAACCATATATTTTTGAGAAGTAGACCCCCTAGGGTATTTGAAATGCTGGTATTTTCACACTTTCCATGAACTTATTTAACCACCAGTCTTTGTCAAACATTTGGGTAGTCATTTTTTTGTGTTATTTTTCACACACATTGTACTTTAGGCATGGATTCTCAGTTCCTGTTATGTGTTACTGCCAAAAAACACCTCAATATGTGTTCAACAACATCTCTTGAGTACAGTGATACCACCCATGTATAGGTGTGTTGGGTTCTCTGGGGGCTAGAAGGCCTTATTTTTAGGAAGCGCATTCCATTTTTTACACTTCCCATTTTCACATCCCATGCACCCATGTTCTATTTAAGACATTTCTGAAGCCGGCCAATGTAATTTACCCCCATAAAACCATATATTTTTGAAAAGTAGACATCCTAGGGTATTTCAAATGCAGGTGTTTTAACACTTTCCATACACTAATTCAACCACTAGTCTTTGTCAAACTATTGGGCATTCATTTCTTTGTGTTATTTTTCACATACATTGTACTTTAGACATGGATTCACAGCTCCTGTTATGTTTTACTACCAAAGAAGACACCAATATGTGGTCACCAACATCTCTTGAGTTCAGTGATACCACCTATGCATAGGTTTGGTGGCTTGTTTGGGCGGTGCAATGCCAAATGTCTGACATGTGTTTGTGATTTTTTTTCACATTTAACATATTTTCTTTGCCTATCGTCTTTTTTGGGGGTCTTTTAACATACCCCAATTTATTTGTTTTCCATAAATGTGATTATATTTAAAAAGTTGACCCCCCAAGGTATTATACATGGAGTGGTTTGATGACTTTGATGCAACCGTTTTAGCCCAAAAAATTGGAGAAAGTATATGGTGGTAATTTTTCAATTTTCATTGTTACAGACACATTGATTTTTTACTATGATTTAGGAGAGACTGTTGTAAGTTATTGCAAAAGAATACTTCAGGTTGTTTTCTGCAAGGCACCCTGAGTACACCTATGCCCCCCATGCATAGGTTTGCCAGGATTTTGGGAAGGTTATGTTACATGATTTTAGTTATTAAAAATGAGAGTATTTCTTCTGATAGGCCTATCTTTAGTTTGGGGCCTATCACATACCCCACTTTTATTTATTGCATTCAAAGTGTATATTTTTTAAATGTTGACACCCCAAGGTATTGTATATGGTGTGCTTTGATGCCTTTGAAGCAACCGTTTTAGCCCAAAAAATTGGAGAAAGTATATGGTGGTAATTTTTCAATTTTCATTTTTACAGACACATTGCTTTTTGACTATGATTTAGGAGAGATTGTTGTAAGTTATTGCAAAAGAATACTTCAGGTTGTTTTCTGCAAGGCACCCTGAGTACACCTATGCCCCCCATGCATAGGTTTGCCAGGATTTTGGGAAGGTTATGTTACAATTTTATGACTTGTGATTTTAGTTATTAAAAATGAGAGTATTTCTTCTGATAGGCCTATCTTTAGTTTGGGGCCTATCGCATACCCCACTTTTATTTATTGCCATGAAAGTGTATATTTTTTAAATATTGACACCCCAAGGTATTGTATATGGTGTGCTTTGATGCCTTTGAAGCAATCGTTTTAGCCCAAAAAATTGGAGAAAGTGTATGGTGGTAATTTTTCAATTTTCATTTTTACAGACACATTGCTTTTTGACTATAATTTAGGAGAGACTGTTGTAAGTTATTACAAAAACATACTTCAGGTTGTTTTCTGCAAGGCACCCTGAGAACACCTATGTCCCCCATGCATAGGTTTGACAGGGGTTTTGGTTAAAAAAAAAACAGGCCCAATTTTAGAAAAAAATAGAGTAGTGAAATGTAAAAATCTGGCACAGTAAAAGTAAAAAAAACAAAAAAACATCTAACTGTAAACATAACCAAAAAATATATATATATATATATATATGTAACAGCAAATGTATTTATTTTTTTAAAAATTGACCATTGTATGGTACCGCTTGAAGCAGTCCCCAATGCAGAGTGCAGGCTGTCCAGGGCAATCAGGACAGTGATATATGGTGTCCCTTCTCTTCCCCCTCTTGGTACAGACTCTGCATTTTTTTTGTGGTTTCTGCTTTGTGGCAGTAGGGGGGATTTTAAAAATAAAATGGGTAGCCCCAACTCTGCTCTCTCCCATCACCGCCCGGGGAGCAGGTGCATCATGGTACAAAATCCCCGCAATAATCTGGAGCTGAAACTGTAAAAAAGTCTTTTTAACTCTGGGGTTTGCTTTTTTGAACAACAAAAAAGCGTTGTGGGTTGCAATCTGCATTAGGTAAATTGCAACCTTTTTGTACCAGGCCCTTGTCTTCCGCATAATTAGGTAGGGCTGCAGCAGCTGATCAGCCAGATCAACCCCACCCATATGCCGGTTATAAGACTTGATGCACACTGGCTTCCTTATGATCTCAGCTCTGCCACGTACAGAAACCGCCACCGTCCTCTCTGTGTGGATGGTGGTAAGAAGGTATACATCCTTCTTGTCTCTGTACTTCAGTGCCAACAGCTCCTCTTGGCGCAGAGCTAAGGTCTCCCCCCTTCGTAGCCGGGTGCGTACAAGCTGTCCTTGGAAACCTGCGCGGTTCTTTTTAATTGTACCGCAAGCTACTGTATCAAAGCAATACAGTAGCTTGAACAAAAGGACACTTGTATAAAAATTGTCTAAGTACAAGTGATACCCTTTGTTCATTAGGGGTAATATCAGGTCCCAGACAATCTTGCCAGTGGTTCCCATATGTTCTGGGCAACCTGGAGGGTCAAGGTGGCTATCCTTTCCCTCATACACCCGGAAGGCCTGAGTATACCCAGTCTCGCTGTCACAGAGCTTATACACCTTTACCCCATATCTGGAGCGTTTGGAAGGAATATACTGCTTGAATCCCAGCCTTCCCTTATACTTCATTAGGGATTCATCAACACATATATTCCTTCCAGGTGTATAAGCCTCTGCAAACCTGGCAGAAAAGTGGGTTATCAGGGGGCGGATTTTATACAGCCTGTCAAATTGGGGATGCTCCCTAGGGGGGCACAGGCTGTTGTCGCTGAAGTGCATGAAATGCAGAATCATTTCATACCTCTTCCTCGACATAGTCTGGGAGAAAATGGGGGTAGAGCAGATGGGGCTAGTACTCCAGTAGGAGCGAATGGAGGGTTTCTTTATGATGCCCATCAGCATAGTCAATGCCCAGAATTTTTTGAATTCTGGCACATTGAAGGGGGCCCATTGCTGCTTTGCCAAATATGTTCCAGGCTTTGCAGCACGGAACTGATGGGCATATAAATTAGTTTGGGCGACAATGTTCCCCAATATATCATCGCCCAGAAACACTTCCAGAAACTGCTGGGGGCTAAAACCTGCCACATCTATATTTATGCCAGCATTTGCTGTGAAGGGTGGGATATCTGGCCTCTGGAGATGAGGCGTTACCCACTCTTCAGCAGCAATGGCAGCAACACGCCTCCTTCTGGCAGGGGGGCTAGCAGGGGGGCTGGCAGGGGGGGTAGCAGGG